>NC_053022.1:189213868-189492339 GCF_003073215.2 Triticum urartu
GATGATTCAAATATTGTTCATAGATAATATTGATCATAAACCCACAATTCATCGGATCTCGACAAACACACCGCAAAAGAAGATTACATCTAATAGATCTGCAAGAAAATCGAGGAGAACTTTGTATTGAGATCCAAACATAGAGAAGAAGCCATCTAGCTAATAACTATGGACCCGAAGGTCTGAGGTAAACTACTCACGTATCATCGGAGGGGCCATGGAGTTGATGTAGAGGCCCTCCGTGATCAATGCCCCCCGATGGAGCTTCTAAAAAGGCCCCAAGATGGGATCTCTTGGGTATAGAAGGTTGCTGCAGTGGAATTAGGTTTTCGTGCTTCTCTCTGATGTTTTAGGGTAAGTGCGTATATATAGGAGGAAGAAGTAGGTCGGTGGAGCCACGAGGCGCCCACGAGGGTGGAGGGTGCACCCAGGGGGTAAGCGCACCCCCCTGCCTCGTGGCCTCCTAGTTGATTGCTTGACGTCCACTCCAAGTCCTCTCGATCATGTTAGTTCCAAAAATCACGTCCCAACGGTTTCATTCCGTTTGGACTCTGTTTGATATTATTTTTCTGCGAAACACTGAAAGAGGCAAAAAAACAGCAATTTGGGCTAGGCCTCTAGTTAATAGGTTAGTCCCAAAAATAATATAAAAGTGTATAAATAAGCCCATTAAATAGCCAAAATGGAATATATAATAGCATGGAACAATCGAAAATTATAGATACGTTGGAGACGTATCAAGCATCCCCAAGCTCAATTCATGCTCGTCCTCGAGTAGGTAAATGATAAAAACAGAAGTTTTTATGTCGAATGCTTCCTAACATATTTTTCAATGTAATTTTCTTTATTGTGCCATGAATTTTCAGATCCAAAAGATTCAATATAAAATCTTAATATTGACATAAAAATAATAATACTACAAGCATACTAACTAAGCAATCATGTCTTCTCAAAATAACATGGCCAAAGAAAGTTCATCCCTACAAAATCATATAGTTTGGTCATGCTCCATTTTCGTCACACAAGAATGCTCTCATCATGCACAACCTCGATGACAAGCCAAGCAATTGTTTCATACTTTAGCAATCTCAAACTTTTTTCAACTTTGACGCAATACATGAGCGTGAGCACTGGATATAGAACTATGGGTGGAATAGAATATAATGAAGGGGTTATGTGGAGAAGACAAAAAAGGAGAAAGTCTCACATTGATGCAGCTAATCAATGGGCTAGGGAGATGCCCATCAATTGATGTCAATGCAAGGAGTAGGGATTGCCATGCAACGGATGCACTAGAGCTATAATTGTATGAAAGCTCAACAAAACAAATTAAGTGGGTGTGCATCCAACTTGCTTTCTTATGAAGACCTAGGGCACTTGAGGAGGCCCATTGTTGGAATATAAAAGCCAAGTTCTATAATGAAAAATTCCCACTAGTATATGAAAATGACAAAACAAGAGACTCTCTATCATAAAGATCATGGTGCTACTTTGAAGCACAAGTGTGGAAAAAAGGATAGTAGCATTGCCCCTTTTTTAGCCTTCTTTTTTTGGCCTTTCTATTTTTTTCTTTTCCTTTTTTTCTTTTGGGACAATGCTCTATTAATGATGATCATCACAAGATATAAGGGAAGCATATTGAGTATTCTAACAAATTCCAATTCATGTGTGTCTCTCTCAAAAGGTGTGTACAGCAAGTATGATTGTGGTAAACTAAAAAGCAAATACTCAGATCATACAAGACGCTCCAAGCAAAACACATATCATGTGGCGAATAAAAATATAGCTCCAAATAAAGTTACCGATGAACGAAGACAAAAGAGGGGATGCCTTCCGGGGCATCCCCAAGCTTAGGATTTTTGGTGTCCTTGGATTTTACCTTGGGGTGCCTTGGTCATCCCCAAGCTTAGGCTCTTGCCACTCCTTGTTCCATAATCCATCAAATCTTTACCCAAAACTTGAAAACTTCACAACACAAAGCTTAACAAGAAAATCTTGTGAGCACCGTTAGCGAAAGAAAACAAAACACCACTTCAAGGTACTTTAATGAACTCATTCTTTATTTATATTGGTGTTAAACATACTGTATTCCAACTTCTCTATGGTTTATAAACTTCATTACTAGCCATAGATTAGTGAAAATAAGCAAACAACACACGAAAAAACAGAATCTATCAAAAACAGAACAGTTTGTAGTAATCTGTAACTAACGCAAACTTATCAAACCCTAAAAATTCTAAAATAAATTTCTGGACATGAGGAATTTATCTATTAATCATATTCAAAACGAATTTACTAAATAGCACTCTCCAATTAAAAATGTCAGCAATTATAGTGAGCACTAAAGTTTCTGTTTTTTACAGCAAGAACGAAAACACTTTCTCCAAGTCTTCCCAACGGTTCTACTTGGCAAAAACACTAATTAAACACAAAAAACACAAACAAAACAGAGTATAGATAAATTATTTATTACTAAACAGGATCAAAAAGCAAGGAATAAAAATAAAATTGGGTTGCCTCCCAAGAAACGCTATCATTTAATGCCCCTAGCTAGGCATAAAAGCGAAGATAGATCTAGGTATTGTTATCTTTGGTAGGCAATCCATAGGTGGCTCTCATAATAGACTCATATGGTAATTTAATTTTCTTTCTATGGAAGTGTTCCATGCCCTTCTTTAACGGAAATTGGAATATAATATTCCCTTCCTTCATATCAATAATTGCACCAATCGTTCTAAGGAAAGGTCTACCAAGAATAATAGGACATGAAGGATTGCAATCTATATCAAGAACAATGAAATCTACGGCCACATAATTTCTATTTGCAGCAATAAGAACATCATTAATTCTTCCCATAGGTTTCTTAATAGTGGAATCCGCAAGGTGCAACTTTAAAGAACAATCATCAAATTCACGGAAACCTAGCAAATCACACAAAGTTTTTGGGATCGTGGAAACACTAGCACCCAAATCACACAAAGCATAGCATTCATGATCTTTAATTTTAATTGTAGGTTCCCATTCATCATAAATTTTCTAGGGATAGAAAATTCCAACTCAAGTTTTTCTTCGTAAGATTGCATCAAAGCATCAACCATATGTTTAGTAAAAGCTTTATTTTGACTATAAGCATGAGGAGAATTTAGCATGGATTGCAACAAGGAAATACAATCTATCAAAGAGCAATTATCATAATTAAATTCCTTGAATTCCAAGATAGTGGGTTGATTGCTATTAAAAGTTTTAACCTCTTCAATCCCAGTTTTACCAATTTTTGCATCAAGATCTGAAAACTCCGAATTTTTGGGACGCCTTCTAACTAAAGTTGACTCATCTCCAGTCCCATCATTATCAAGATTCATATTGCAAAACAAGGATTTAATAGGGGACACATCAATTACTTTTAGATCTTCATATTTATTTTCATAAAAACTAGAAGAACACGCCTTCACAAAGCAATCTTTCTTAGGACGCATCCTAGCGGTTCCTTCTTTGAACTCATCAATGGAAATTCTCATGGCTTTGAGAGACTCACTGATATCATGCTTAGGTGTAATAGATCTAAGTTTCAAATAATCAACATCAAGATAAATTCTATCCACGTTCCTAGCCAACTCATCAATCTTAGACAATTTTTCTTCAATCAAAGCATTGAAACTCTTTTGCGAACTAATAAATTCTTTAATATTAGATTCAAAATCAGTGGGCATCTGATTATAATTTCCATAAGAATTGTTGTGGTAATTACAATAATTATTAGAGGAATTATTAGGAAACGGCCTAGGATTAAAATTACCACTATACGCATTATTACCAAAATTGTTCCTACCAACAAAATTCACAACCATAGATTCATTATTATTCTCAATCAAAGTAGACAAAGGCATATCATTAGGATCAGTAGGAGCACTCTTATTAGCAAACAATTTCATAAGTTCATCCATCTTTCCACTCAAAACATCAATCTCTTCAATTGCATGCACCTTTTTACTAGTAGATCTTTCAGTGTGCCATTAAGAAAAATTAACCATAATATTATCTAGGAGTTTGGTAGCTTCTCCTAAATTTATTTCCATAAAAGTGCCTCCCGCGGCCGAATCTAAAAGATTTCTAGAAGCAAAATTCAACCCGGCATAAATTTTTTGTATAATCATCCATAAATTCAAACCATGTGTAGGCCAATTATGTATCATTAATTTCATCCTATCCCAAGATTGTGCAACATGCTCATGATCAAGTGGCTTAAAATACATAATATCGTTTCTAAGAGAGATGATCTTAGCGGGAGGAAAATACTTAGAGATAAAAGCATCTTTGCACTTATTCCATGAATCAATACTATTTTTAGGCAAAGACAAAAACCAAGCTTTAGCATGATTTCTAAGCGAAAATGGAAATAGCTTAAGTTTAACAATATCATTATACACATCTTTCTTCTTTTGCATATCACACAAATCAACAAAGTTGTTTAGATGGGTAGCGGCATCTTCACTAGGAAGGCCAGAAAACGAATCTTTCATGACAAGATTCAGCAAGAAGTATTAATTTCACAAGATTCAGCATCGGTAAGAGGAGCAATCGGAGTGCTATAAAATCATTATTGTTGGTATTGGAAAAGTCACACAATTTAGTAGTATCTTGAGCCATCATGACAAGCAAGCAATCCAACGCACAAGCAAACAATCGAAGAAAAAGCGAATAGAAAGAGAGGGCGAAAGGGAAAGAGGGCGAATAAAAAGGCAAGGGTGAAGTGGGGGAGAGGAAAACGAGAGGCAAATGGAAAATAATGTAATGCGAAGGGTAAGAGTTGTGATGGGTACTTGGTATGTCCTGACTTGGCGTAGATCTCCCCGGCAACGGCGCAAGAAATCCTTCTTGCTACCTCTTGAGCACTGCGTTGGTTTTCCCATGAAGAGGAAAGGGTGATGCAGCAAAGCAGCGTAAGTATTTCCCTCAGTTTTTGAGAACCAAGGTAACATTCCATTAGGAAACCATGCGCAAGTCACCTCGTACCTACACAAACAAATAAGAACCTCGCAACCAACGCAATAAAGGGGTTGTCAATCCCTTCTCGGCCACTTGCAAGAGTGAGATCTGATAGAGATAATAATAATAATAAGATAAATATGTTTGGTATTTTTATGATATAGATTGAAAGTAAAGATTGCAAAATAAAATAGATTGGAAACTTGTATGATGGAAAATAGACCCGGGGGCCAAAGGTTTCACTAGTGGCTTCTCTCAAGATAGCATAAGTATTACAGTGGGTGAACAAATTACTATCGAGCGATTGATATAGAAGTGAATAATTATGAGAATATCTAGGTATGATCATGTATATAGGCATCACATCTGTGACAAGTAGACTGACTCCTGCCTGCATCTACTACTATTACTCCACACATCGACCGCTATCCAGCATGCATCTAGACTATTAAGTTCATAAGAACGGAGTAACGCTTTAAGCAAGATGACATGATGTAGAGGGATAAACTCATGCAATATGATATAAACCCCATCTTTTTATCCTCGATGGCAACAATACAATACGTGTTGTTTCCCTTTCTGTCACTGGAATCGAGCACCGCAAGATTGAACCCAAAGCTAAGAACTTCTCCCATTGCAAAAATTATCAATCTAGTAGGCCAAACCAAACTGATAATTTGAAGAGACTTGCAAAGATAACCAATCATACATAAAAGAATTCAGAGAAGATTCAAATATTGTTCATAGATAATCTTGATCATAAACCCATAATTCATCGCATCTCGACAAACACACCGCAAAAGAAGATTACATTGAATAGATCTCCAAGAAAATTGAGGAGAACTTTGTATTGAGATCCAAAGAGAGAGAGAAGAAGCCATCTAGCTAATAACTATGGACCCGAAGGTCTGAGGTAAACTACTCACACATCATCGGAGGGGCCATGGAGTTGATGTAGAGGCCCTCCGTGATCAAAGCCCCCTCCGATAGAGTTCTGGAAAAGGCCCCAAGATGTGATCTCTTGGGTACAGAAGGTTGCAGCAGTGGAAATAGGTTTTCGTGGTGCTCTCTAATGTTTTGAGGGTACGTAGGTATATATAGGAGGAAGAAGTAGGTCAGTGGAGCCACGAGGGCCCCATGAGGGTGGAGGGCGTGCCCCCTACATCGTGGCCTCCTCCTTGATTGCTTGACGTCCACTCCAAGTCCTCTGGATCATGTTTGTTCCAAAAATCACGCTCCCGAAGGTTTCATTCCGTTTGGACTCCATTTGATATTCTTTTATTGCGAAACACTAAAATAGGCAAAAAAACAGCAATTTGGGCTGGGCCTCCAATTAATAGGTTAGTCCCAAAAATAATATAAAAGTGTATAAATAAGCCCATTAAACATCCAAAACAAAATATATAATAGCATGGAACAATCAAAAATTATAGATACGTTGGAGACGTATCAAGGTGTTATTCTAGTACGAACTCTAGGATAGATCGAACGGAAAGAATAGCAAGCATAGCTTCATGTTACTTTACTACGAACTCTTGAATAGATCGATCAGAAAGGATAACTTTGAGGTGGTTTCGTACCATAAAATAATCTCCTCGTTTGTTCTCCGCTATTAGTGGCTTTGGAGTGACTCTTTGTTGTATGTTGAGGGATAGTTATATGATCCAACTATGTTATTATTGTTGAGAGAACTTGCACTAGTGAAAGTATGAACCCTAGGCCTTGTTTCCAAGCACTGCAATACCATTTTCGCTCTCTTTTATCATTAATTACCTTGCTTTTTTATATTTTTCAGATTACAAAAACCTATAGCTACCATCCATATTGCACTTGTTTCACCATCTCTTCGCGGAACTAGTGCACCTATACAATTTACGATTGTATTGGCTGTGTTGGGGACACAGCAGACTCTTTGTTATTTGGTTGCAGGGTTGTTTGAGAGAGACCATATTCATCCTACGCCTCCCACAGATTGATAAACCTTAGGTCATCCGCTTGAGGGAAATTTTCTACTGTCCTACAAACCTCTGCACTTGGAGGCACAACAATGTCTACAAGAGGAAGGTTGTGTAGTAGACATCTGGCGCCGTCGTAGTTTTAGTTGTATCTCGGGAGGTTTGTCCTCCGCTGGATTTTTCTCATTATCGCCGTCACCCTCCTTGGGTGTATCCACCATGTACACGTCATACGAAGAGGTGGCCGTCCAGCGTCCGGTAAACGGCGGGTTTTGGGCCTGCTCTTCTCCGGCATCGTCGTCCATACCGTTGATGTCTTCAGAGCCGTAATCGAGCATGTCAGTTAATTCCTCGACAATGACGATAAAGTGGATGGTGGGTGGGACGTAAAATTCCCCGCTCTCAGCCCCTAGTCTAGGATGGGCGTAGTTCGGACATTGCTCCTTCGTAATGAAGAGGGATCGCATCAAGTCTAGAGACTCGCTTAAAGGAGAGGTTTGGCAAGGGAGAAGAGAATCTATGGAGTACGGCGGGAAGGGCGTTCCTCGACCGAGCTCACACGGTGCTGACTCCGAGAGTTCAGAGCCAGTGTCCGGGGAAGAGTCCGGCTTTGTGATGGTTTCCAGCGACACTGCTTCCTCCGGCTCTCCTGTACTGAGCTTAGTGGCCACAGATAGTCCGACGGGTTTAGAAATCCCGTCTTCGGACCTGGCAACGCGCTCTGGCTCTAAGGCTAGAGCGGAGGTTGGGGTTGTGAGTACATGGAAGATCAAGTCTCCTTGGATGTCAGCGACATAATCCAGGTTTCTGAAACTAATCTGGTGACCTGGGGCGTAGCTGTCGATCTGCTCTAGATGGCCAAGCGAGTTGGCCCGCAGTGTGAAGCCGCCAAACACAAAGATCTGACCAGGGAGGAAGACCTCCCCCAGGACAGCATCGTTGTAGACGATTTATGGGGCCATCGAACCTTCTGGTGGCGACGCAGCGGAAGTCTCAATGAAAGCACCAATGTCGGTGTCAAAACCAGCGGATCTCGGGTAGGGGGTTCCGAACTGTGCGTCTAAGGTCGATGGTAAGAGGAGGCAAGGGACACGATGTTTTACCCATGTTCAGGACCTCTTGATGGAGGTAATACCCTAGGTCCTTCTTGTTTGATATTGATGAGTATGAGGATTACAAGAGTTGATCTACCACGAGATTGTTGTGGCTAAACCCTAGAAGTCTAGCCTGTATGATTGTGATTATGATTGCCTCTTCGGACTAAACCCTCCGGTTTATATAGACATGGAGGGGCCTAGGGTTGTACAGAGTCGGTTTACAAAGAAAGGAATCTACATATCCGAACGCCAAGCTTGCCATCCACGCAAAGGAGAGTCCCATCCGGACACGGGAGGAAGTTTTCTGTCTTGTATCTTCATAGCCCATTAATCCGGCCCATGTTACATAGTCCGGACGCCCGAGGACCCCTTAATCCAGGACTCCCTCAATGGGCTGGAGTCATATTGGACAGCCCAGATGACGCTACTGGCCCTAATTCGGATAGGTCGTAACGGGCCCTCGGTTAGCGGGCTGTAAATGGGCTATATGTGAACTGGCCATTAACAGGATTTCCGTGGGCCGGCCTGCCACCTTTTGACCAAGTCAAACGGGTCGGCCTATTCACACGAATGGGCCTCTGTTGGGCCATGCTACATGTCGATGTATCATAGGCGCCTTCGGTCCAATGAGTGGATGACATCTGTCCCAACAGTGAGCCGACACATGTTTCCTCCAGCAATGATGATTTTACATGTGGAAAATCCCCATTGGTTGGGGCTGTTAACGGGTTATCGGATCCAAAACCGGACCCGATAGTGTAACGGCGAGCCGTTACGGTGGGTGCCACATGTCGGTCACCCTTGACGAAAGCACTTCTATGACGCGGGATTTATTGCCATGGAAGTGGACACTTCCGTGATGATATTTTTGGTAATGTCATGGAACACTTCTATGACAGCACAGGTATGACTATCTTGATTCTGTCATAAAATTTTCATGGATGTACATGCATGACAGAAAACGTGACCTATTGTGACAAACACGTATCATCACGACAGTGTCTTTTTTTTGTCGTGCAAAGAGTTACCCGAAGATTAAGCTGCTACCCCAATTGGACGACGCGGCGCTGGAGCCCATACCACCCACGCATAACGCAGCTGACAGACCCGACCGACCACCACGTGGCCGGGACAGAATGGCAACCCAAGCCGAACACCAGCCCTCATGACCTCGCCAAAAAAGCAGAGAAACAACAGCTCGGGGATACACATATGACCTACGACAAGACCGGGAAAATAGAGTAGGTCAGACTAGATCAATCTATGGATTGCCCGGGCATGCCCCAGTGCGAGAGAATGGTTATCAATCCTAGCGTGACAAGCATAACCACGTCGGGCCAAAAACCGCATGCAGACACGATCCGAACTGCGTTGTGACATGGCCCGATATAGAGGCGCCACACACCCCCTATGCTTCATCAATGAGGTAATGGAGCCCAATTCCCAGAAGGGTTTAAACCCGTGAACATTGAATCATACGATGGCACAACAGATCCCTCATTATGGATTGAAGATTTTCTTCTCCACATTCACATGGCTCACGGTGACGATCTACATGCCATCAAATACCCCCCCCCCCTAAAACTTAAGTGGCCATCTCAGCACTGGCTAAACAGCCTCCTAGAAAACTCTATTGGAAGCTGGGAAGACCTGGAGGACGCCTTTAGAGACAACTTCTAAGGCACCTACATCCAGCCTCCAGATGCTGATGACCTAAGTCATATTGTCTAGCAGCTCGGAGAGTCCGCCAGAAAATTCTGGACAAGGTTCCTCATTAAAAAGAACCAGATTGTCGATTGTCCAGACGCCGAAGCCCTAGTGGCCTTTAAACATAGCATTCGCGACGAATGGCTCGCCTGACACCTTGGCGAAGAGAAGCCGAAGTCCATGGCAGCCCTCACAGCACTCATGACCTGCTTTTGCGTAGGCAAAGACAGCTGGCTAACCCGTAGTGGTAATGGTAAAAGCGAGCCTGGCACTTCCGAAGCTAAGAATAACAACGGCAGGCCCCGACGCAACAAACACAAGCGCCACAGCAATAATGACAATACCGAAGACACGACAGACAATGCTGGATTCAGTGGCTCCAAGTCCAGCCAGTGGAAGAAGCCATTCAAAAGAAACAGAGAGGGATCACCCAACTTGGACCGAATACTCCATCGACCCTGCCAGATTCACGGCACCCCCAACAAGCCTACCAATCATACCAACCAAAATTGTTGTGTCTTTAAACAGGCCGGTAATTTAAATACCGAACAAAAGGAGAAAGGGTCACCCAGAGAGGGCGACGATGAGGAGCCTCATCAACCGAACACAAGGGGGAAGAAGAAATTTCCCCCCGAAGTCCAAACGGTAAATATGATATACGTCACTCATATGCCCAAGAGGGAGCGCAAGCGCGTGCTAAGGGACATCTATGCGATAGAGCCAGTCGCCCCAAAATTGAACCCATGGTCGGCCTGTCCGATCACCTTCGATCACAGGGACCATCCGACCAATATCTGTCACGGAGGTTCGGACGCACTAGTCCTCGACCAAATCATTGACAGATTCCACCTTACACGAGTCCTCATGGACGGCGGCAGCAACCTTAAGCTGCTCTATCAGGACACAGTCCGCAAGATGGGCATTGATCCATCAAGAATCAAGCCTACCAAAACTACATTTAAATGAGTAATACCTGGTGTAGAGGCCCGCTGCACGGGCTCAATCACATTGGAGGTTATCTTCGGTTCGCTGGACAACTTTCGAAGCGAACACTTGATCTTTGACATCGTCCCCTTCCATAATGCCTACCATGCATTGCTCAGATGAACCGCGTTCGCTCACTTCAATGCGGTCCCGCACTATGCCTATCTCAAACTCATGATGCCTGGACCACGTGTCGTTATAATGGTTAATGGAAACATGGAACGCTCCCTCTGTACTGAGGAGCACACCGTGGCCCTGGCAGCGGAAGTACGGGGCGGCCTTATCAAGCGGACTATTACATCGGCGGCCAAGTCACCAAACACTGTCAAACGAGTCCGGACTACCCCACAGTACGACAATACAACTCGTCAGGAGCTCGATTAGCAATTCGATCTCCATCTCAGCCCCTACCAAATTATGGCATATGTACCACGCATTTATAATTACGCACTAAGCATACCATGGGAAAGGATGGAGGCATAATAAAGATAAAATCCACAATACGGATGGACCCTATCTGGACACTCATATTTCCTTTTTCTTTTTATTTCTCCAGGTTCCTCACAACCCACGTCACTTTTTGACGGTACCAAGCACTACAAAAAAATACACTTCCGTGATGATATGTGTTTGTCACAGTAGGTCGCTTTTTTGTCATGCATGTACATCCATGACAAATTTATGACAAAATCAAGATAGTCATACCTGTGCTGTCGTAGAAGTGTTCCATGACATTACCAGAATTATCATCACGAAAGTGTCCACTTCCATGATGATAAATCGCGCGTCACAGAAGTGCTTTCGTCAAGGGTGACCGACATGTGGCATCCACCGTAACGGAACGTCGTTAAGTTATCGGATCGGGTTTTGGAGCCGATAACCCGTTAACAGCCCCGACCAATGGGGATTTTCCACGTGTAAAATCATCATTGGCTGGAGGAAACACGTGTGGGCTCATCGTTGGGACAGATGTCAACCACTCATTGGACGGAAGGCGCCTATGATAGGTCGACACGTGGCACGGCCCAACAGAGGCCCATTCCTGTGAAAAGGACGGCCCGTTTGACTTGGTTAAAAGGTGGTGGGCCGGCCCATGGAAAGCCTGTTAACGGCCTGTTCGCATATAGCCCATTTACAGCCCGCTAACCCAATGCCCGTTACGCCCTATCCGAATTAGGCCCAGTAGCGTCATATGGGCCATCCAATATGATTCCAGCCTGTTTTCACTTCTGGCCCATGTATGGCCCATGACGTCTTTCGGCCCATATGAGGCCCTATGTAACTCTTGGCTTGTTAAAGGCCCGTGGTGAAACTGGCCCGTAATGAACAGTGTATCACTTTACACCCATTAACGGCCCGTGGTGAAACTGGCCCGTAATGAAAAGTGTATCACTTTATACCCATTAATGGCCTGTTATTCCGTTGGGCCGTTTCCAGCCCATGTTATCTTTCGGCCTTCTCAGGGTCCATTTATTCTTGGGCTCATTTCCAACATTCGTTTACTTACGGCCCGTTACTGTCATTTTCTGCTTGTGGGCCAAATTCAGCTTGTGGTTGCAGTCGGCCCATTTGTGGTCTGTTAATACGTTGGGCTGTTTTCATAGCGTCATCAAATACGGCCTATTAACAATGGCCCATTACGGTCGGCCCATGAACGGACGATTCCAACTCTAGCCCGTTTATGGCCATAATGCGGCCTGTTATTGGCCCATGTTTGGCCAATCGATCGTATGGCCCGTATAAGGCCCATTGATGATACAGCCCATAGAAGGCCCATTGTTTCTACGGCCCGTAGAAGGCCTATAGTTTCTATGGCCCGTAGAAGGCCCACTGTTTCTATGGCCCGTAGGAGGCCCAGTGTCACTATAGTAAATATTAGCCCATGGTTATTGTGGCCTAGTTTTTAAAAATAGGTTATTGCAGCCACTAGTTAAACGCGGAAAAAGAACTGCAATGTCTACAAGCAAACAAATAAACAAGACAATAAGGAAATAAATAAGCAAGCAACTAACACTAGGCTATCACGGCTATTACACATATTACATCCACTGGGCATCAAAGTTCGCCACCAGTGCAAATATAGGGAACAAAGCAGCATATCATATACACTGGCCGTCAAAATTGGCCACCAGTGCAAATAAATGCGGCAGCAAAACAAGAGCATAACTGAAACAACTTCAGAAGAGCTCAAGAAACGTTATCTTGGGTATCCACCATGCTGGCAATAAGCTTAGCAAGCTGATTAGCTTTGTCCTGTTTGGCGCTAAAATCCTGCAACGCTTGCTGTTGCACCAGAAAGTATGCATTTGAATGCTCCAGGGACTTCCGCAGTCCTTCCGCTTCTTGTCGCAGCACAGCTGATCAATGTCTTTCAGCTTTTAGTTGAGACTCAAGAAACCGAACTGATTGAGACAGTGAGTTTGAATAGCTTGTGCAAGTGGTAGTGGCCAGTAACTCCAACACTAAACTAAGACAAGATGTGTCACTATCCTGAACCTTATATGCATTACTTCCTTTACCATTGCTTAATAAGGAACTCTTCCCCAATATTCCGTCAGCATTCTAAAAGAAGAAACAAGTAGACACATAACAAGTTTAGCATGTACTAGTATATGAAACTCATTTTGGTGAACCAGTTCATTAGTAAGGTGGACAGGATTAAACTACCAAGTCTTCTGTTGCCAAGTACTAGTACATAATAAAAGCATCAAACAAACATATATCTATGTCCTATGGTAGCAATGGAATCTTAAATTAGAATAGTTGTTCTTCAGGTTTAGGCACTTGTTCTACATGAACAGAGTACAGTAAGACGCAAGAATATAATACTTAAAAATAGAAAATGAGCTCATAGACCTTACCACATTCTTGGTTCGGGACCAGTACAAAACAAGGCGTTCCCAGTCATCATCCAGTAAATGTGTCTCAGGAGAACGTAAGGGAATTTGGTGAGTTTCTTTGCCGGTGAAGTACATTTTCTTCAAGTAATTCTGATACTGCCACCAAGCATTCTTGAAGATAGCAGAGGTATTAGCACAGGTTACCTCATCCTCAGTTTCCAAATCGGTCCTTCTCTATAGAGAAAAATGGGAAAATTTGTTGTATTATAACGATCATGGAGGTAGGATGTATGGGACGAAGCAAAGTAATTGCCATGAATAACATTACATACACATAACTCCTGGACAAACACCTGCAACTGGCATTTTCCTTCATCTTCAGTATAATATTTCCAAGATGGGAAGATACGCACATACGATTTAACAACATCAAATGCGATAGATGCTAAACTACAACTAGTTGGTTGTGCTTCCTCCATAAGAATAGGCGTACTAACTGGTGGAGTTGGGGTTCGCCGTGATAGTACTGGACCTATGGGCACTGGAGTTGCCTTACTAACTGCTCTTGTTTGGGAGCTCTGTGGTGGAGATGGTGTTGTGTTAATAGGAACTGGGTTACTATCGGCTGGGGTTGGGGTTAGATTGGGTGAAGCTGGTTCTCTGTCCATTGTAGTAGGGGTACAATCTGCGAGAGTTTGGGTTATGTGTGGTAGGGCTGGTTCTTGTGCATGTACAACCGGGGTGCTATCTCCACCAAGAGGTAGCACTGTTTTATTTGAAGACCGTGTTTTTAGTCCGCTAGATACTGGCATCACCCGCTCCAATTCAAATGGCTGATAAACAGGAAACATAGTTGAATGTATAGACATTGTATGAGAGAGAGATGAAATAGATAGTGTGGAAAAAAGAGGGCATGAAATAGTTGACATGTATATTGTTTAACTAAAACGGATAGCATGACATAATTTCACATATATGATGTCTATCTAAACTGGATAGCATAGCATAACAGAATTCAAAGATATGATGAATAACTAAACAGGATCGCATGACATAATTCACCTACATGCTATCTAACTAATCAGGATCGCATCATTTAATTCACATATGTGATTTATATGCTAAACAGAGGGCATTTGATATGATGTCAGAACTAAGAACATGGTGTTGAATATTGTGTATATGATGTCTAAACTATGCAATGCAAGACACTGTATGCATGATATGAGCAGTATAACTGTGCCAAGTTAGAGCATACACCTTAGTGGGGGAATAGGACTGGTCATCTGTCTCTGAATCCATCTCTGAGGAACTATCGGGACCCAACAAGAGATCTGCTTCGACAGGTAGCACTGTCTACTCTGAAGACCTTGTTTTCACTCAAGAGTTTTCCATCTCCCACCCAAATGGCTGATTCACAGGAAGAGTAGTTTAATGTACAAACATTGTCGACAAATGGAAATGTAATGAAGAAAAGGATGGGCAAGATATCATTCAAATATATGATGCCTGGTTAAACAGGGTGGCATTGCACATTTCACATATATTATGGCTGGCTAAAAGACATGAGACTGCATAATTCCCATATATGATATAGAAACTAAACAGGTGGCATTACAGAACATGTCTAAACTAAGCAGATGACATATATGATGTTAAAAGTAAGCATTGCAAGGCAACATATGCATGATATGACTAACATCATCATGCCAAGGTCGAGGAAACACCTTGGGGGTAAATAGGAGTGGTCAGCGGCGTCTGAATCCGCCTCAGAACAGATATCTTCCTTTGGATTACAATCTGGAGAGGGGTGGGGAGGGTTTGCCATTGAACCCACCATGGAGCGATGTCTGCATGACATTGTATTGCCGCGCAAAACTCTTCTCTTTTTCTCTACATGTTTAGCATGACTGTGTACAATATCTGACATGCATACGAAAAAAATATGGTGAGATTATGTAAGGAGAGCATGCAGAAATTTAGAGTGATGTAACAACTAGTGGATCGATGTTTTTCCATTGAACCAAAATAGCCCTAATGGATCGACGTGAATGTATAGTAATAAGTGATGCAACAAGTGTACAACCTCTTTGCCGTAGCTGTGTCGACCTCAGCATCATTGGGTTGGTCGCTGAAGCAGTTGAAGCAGAGGTGGCTGTCGGAGGTGTGGAGGAAGATCTGAGGAATCTGTAGCCAGCGTCCAGGGCACTGCTCTATTGTGATGGATCGTTCTGTCGTTGGAGCAGCTCCGGTGAGCCATCAGACGTCAAGGCTGAAGCAGCACAAGACAGACATCATCAATCTTAAGTGGGATTCTAATAGCATCTCGAATAGATGATGTAAAATGGATGTAAAATTAACATCACCAAAAACCACCTGACTACAACAGATGAGGTAAAAACTGTTGACTCTGAACTTAACTGTCGAAACTGAAATTTACTGTGGAATCTGAATGCTACTGTCAAAACTGAACGCAATGGTAGCAGAGAGGCACTTGACATGCAGTTTAGGGTGGGCCTGCAGTTCATCTTCGACCTGCACCCCCCTGAGCCGCCAGCCACCACTGGCCGAACCGCCGGCCCCAGCGCCGCCTCGCCGCCCCGAAACAACTCGCCACCGCCGCCCCAGCCAGCCCTCTAGGCCCCCCGCCCCCCACCCTGAACCCTAAGATAGATAGTGGGGTACCTCTCCGGCAAGCCCCCGTCCCCGCTACGGGTGGTTCTTCCTTAACTCCAGCGAGCCCCCCCAACCCCTGAAAATCGACTGACCCAAAAGTCGATTCAGTCAACTGAAGTGTGGCTTAATCGGAGCAGAGCAGCAGCACGAGCGAGGGGGAGAGCAGCAGCAACAGCTGGGCGAGCGAGCGATCGAGTGAGAGCCGGAGCAGCAGCAGCAGATCCGGCTGGTATGGACGCCGCCGCCGAAGGGGCCTCGCACTGGGGGAGAGCCGCCGTGGAGATGTCGCCTGCGGTGCCGGCTTCAAGGTAGCCGCTCCATGGGGGTGCGGGATGGAGCACCGTCGGCGCCGGGAGGTCGAGTTAAGGAGAAGGTGCGATGCGATGAGTGTACAACCTCTTTCGTGGCGCCGAGTAGGCCTCGTCTTCGTCCGAGGAGTTGGTGAGGATGCTGTGGTTCCGGTGGAGCAGGTTAAGGCGGCGCTGTGGGGATGGGGCAGCTGCGATAGACGAGGCGATCGTCGGAGTAGCTCCTTCGAGGTGGAGGACGGGGCGGCTGAACCGGCGGGACGGCGAGATGGACGACGGATCCTCATCCGGGGAGGTGGACGAGGGACGTCGAGCTGTTGCGCTGGACGACGTCGTCGGGGAAGAGGTTCTGGCTGGGCAGTGGTGACGTGGCGGACGAAGGAGGGTGGGGTTTCGCAGCTGGAGCGGAGAGGTTATGGCGGCCTGGGATTTCGAATGGAGAAAAGGGGGCGATGGGAGGGGGTGAAACATGACTTAGGAACGCCCTTGTCCAAAATGTAGGGTGTGTTACAAAAGTACCCCCCACCGATTTGAACTAGCGGCCCTTTCGGCTCGGGGTTAGAAGGGGGATTTCGTGTGTTGGGATTTGGCAGCTGGAGGGAGTTTTCGCGCGCGTTGTAATTTCGGGATAGCAAGGCGCGGGTTGTGAAGGCACCAGTTTTGGGAGCACGATATCTGAATTTTCGGGAAATAACAAGACGCGGGTTGAATTTTAGGGTCAAGCCTAGCGTGTAGTAATATTGTACTTGTACGTACCAAATCAATTCGCACTTCCCTCAACCAAAAAGAAAATGAAAAAAATAAAACTATTCACACCACACAAAGAGAGAGTCTTGCCCCGTTTTACTATACAAATGCTATTCAAAGCTACTCCCTCCTTCCATCTATATAGGGACTAATGCGTTTTTCGATGCTAACTTTGACCAAATATTAGAGCAATGATATATGACATGCAACTTACACAAAGCACACCGTTAAATTCGTCTATGAAAAGTTCTTTCAATGATATAATTTTCACATTGTGCATGTCATGTACTATTAATCTTGTCTATAGTCAAAGGCGGTCTTAAAAATCTCATTACGCCCTATATAGATGGAAGGAGGGAGTATGAATCCATGTTATGTCTGATTAAATTTTTCTGCTTGATGTATAGTCCATGTAACCTACTCATACCAACATTTTAGTGCATTCCAAATGTCTATACTACCGCTGCAATTCGAACTAAATTTGAATTCGTTTCTCTATTTCAATAAGAATCTACAATCATGATTGTTGCCAACTTCAACCATCATAGTTTCCTTGCTATCCGCCAGATATAAATCAGACGGCCTATAATGCAGGATGGCAGGCACACCATCATCAACAACTCCGTTTTTTATAAGAGTAGAGATAAAACATATTAAATGTAGTATACCATGTTCATAACCACACCATGTGTATCACCGTTATATATATTCACACATCCGTCGGTTTGAAACACTATGATAAATTCTTCAAATATCTGAATTCGCTTTTTATAATGAAGTATATATGATCTCTATTCGTCTTTTACACACACACACAACCCTCTTATCTTTGTAGCTAGTGCTAACTTTCTCTTGTGCATGCACACGCCCGCATCCCTCTCACCCTCCCTCAGCATTCTCTAGCTCCATCGCGCAAATTCGTCTTTTCACTTTAGGTCGTTCACCCACGGTGTGTGTAGGCCCCCCAGCTCCTTCTTTACGGCACACATCGATCGATATGCCTCTCTAGCCAGGTGTGCCTAGCACAAACACAAGCTTCCCCTCTTCTCTTGTCACCGTCCATGCCTCACTCCCACCACTCTTTTCATCGTTCTCATACTCGCACACTCCTCCCCCTCGTTATAGTATGCCTCTCGTACCACCTCCTACATGCATCCCTCTCTCTCTATCCTTCTCCTCGTGCCTCATTTGCTTCTAACACAAACATGCATGTATACCGATCGATCTCCCAACATATACCTCGATCGACTTTAACTACCCCCCCATCGATCCACGTACCTCACAAGTTATGTCTCTCCTTTATCTTACAAAGGGCGATTGATCTTCCTATGTAGTTACGGCTGCTTACCAGAGCCACATCGTCCCCCCTCATCGTTCGTGCATGCCTCCTGACCCGTCTCTCACATGCACGTGCACAGACAACAAGTAGCCATCTCCTCTCTTATTGATATTGCGGGTGTGCCCTCCGTTTGTCTAGCAAGCCTATCCCACCATTTGTTAGAAGCAACTCCACTACCACCCCCTCCAACACTCTAGCTTTGTCTCTCTCCCAACCTTATTCATCTCCTGCACATATGCATGGATGTCGATCGATCTCCCTTAATACATGAGGCAGATCGATCTCCTTAATACATGAGGTAGGCCTCTCTCCTCCTCCACTCATATACCAGCCATTGTACCTCCATAGTTAATTGGGCCTCCCTCTTCCCCCACCACACACCGAAATTCGAGCGCTGCAGGTAGGTATCCATGCCACAGAGACAAACTGCACATGTCCCATCTCACGTCCCAGTAGGCCAACCACTCTATATCTTTGACGTGGGCACACACAAATTCGATGGCACTCTTTATCGATCGCGCGCGCGCACACACACACACACATCATCCCTCTCTTCGATTCTATGGACACCTCAAGCCGATGATACCTCCACTCTCTTCTAGTGGATCATCCCCTCTATATATATGTTATATCCAGGACTCTATTTCACAAACATTGCATATGTTAAAATTTTTGATTGACCCCCCCCCAAAAAACTCTCAAGAACCCACACACTATATCTCTCTAGGTTTGTATCTCTCTCAAACAACCCCACGCAGGTGGTGTACGTATCCAAGAAGAGAATAGGCGCACCGTGCACGTACTCACGCTTCGTGCCCAGCCACACCCGCGTGGGTACACGGTGGAGTTCATTTCTTTACAAAATGGCAGCCCACGTTCTAATTTGAACGCCTGTAGCAGTTGTTTACCTAGGGAGGTCGTGTACCACGCGTGCACAAAACAAAGTTCGACTTGACGCGTTGCCGCGTTATTTTTAAATAAAGTTATAGCGCTCAATGGCACATACACAGAATATAAAACGATTTTTATGGAGGAAAAGGTAGTCCGCTCTTCAGAGTATCTCACACAAGGCTCCGGTGGTCTCTCTCTCTCACTGGTGGTCACTGATCCGGCCGCATCCCGTCCGCCGAGGGAAAGGGAGTGCGGTGGCCTATCTCTCTCTCACCGTTGGTCATTGATCCAGCCGCATCCCGTCCGCCGAGGGAAAGGGAGGAAGTGCACCGTTTCTCCGTTCGGTGGCACCGAGGCAGCATGTCCCTATCTGCGGTACACGCCGTTCTCTCTAACCAAGCTCCGGCGCGGCAGGGCCTATGCCACCTGCTCGCAGATTCCACCCGCCACCGCTCACCTAGTTACATCCCAACGACCTCCAGGTATCCCCTCCGGCCTTTCTCCACTGCCCGTTTTCCCACGTCGCTGCATGTGGATCTTCCATAGTTCTTTTCCCAAAACATCGCTCATCCGGCGTACTTTCCATATTGCATTCTCGTCCTCACACCATTTTAGACAAACACAACCGTGTTGTTATCTTCCCTTAGGACAAGGAATATGCTTCTTTTTGTCGTCGCATGTGTCATCAACTGTTATTGGCCAGTAATTGTTTCCTTTCTACCTCTTTTTTGCAAACAGGGCTATCCATTTCACGTCATTGCTATTGCGACCTTTTGGTGAGCTGCACAAATCACTTTTTTCTTAAGAGTGTTTTGTGCAGTTGTATTAAAATTTCACATGGGCAACGTCTCTACATTTCATTGCGACTGCACAAAGGGAGATTGGTGTTGCTCTGTCCTCCTCATCCAACTCCGAGCCTAATCTTCTCCAACTAGTTAGTCTTAAGAGAGACTGCAAAGGTGACCGGCTTCTATTTGTGTGTTTATTGTTTCATCAGCAGTCCTCTATTATCGTAATCACACTTGATATCTTTGGAACAGGGACGCTTAGCTCTATTTTAGTGGAACTGCACAAAATGATCGAAATGTTGCATGCTCCAGACAGCTACTTTTTTCCCAACATGCCTTGTTGATTTAGACAGAGCTGGGGGGACGTTGCTGCCAATGAAAGCATGGATCAATTTTAATTTAACACCTACTCACAACTTTGTCTTTAGTTGTGATGTAATTATTAGCTTTGATCTGCTAATAATTGACATGCATTAGCAAGGAAGTTAGTTTTTTATTGTTTCCGAAAGAGCATCGATGGCAAGACACGCGAAACAAAAGCTGAAAGCTCACACCATTGTACAATTTCATGTTGCTGGAAAATTATTTGTACAGTACGTCAATTATGTAAACAAATGAAGGAAGCTTGATAGCATTGCCAGAAGCCTCTTCATCATCCGGGTCCATGTGCCATGCACAAAATTATACTCCTTCGTTCATAAATATTGGTCTTTTTACAAATTTCAAACGGGCATATTTTAGAGTGTAGATTCACTCATTTTGCTTTGTATGTGTACTCCCTCCGTTCCTAAATATTCTATTCGTCATAACAGAGATTTCAACAAGTGACTACATACGGAGCAAAATGAGTGAATCTGCACTCTAAAATATGTCTATATACTTCCGTACGTGCCAGTCCATTTGAAATCTCTAAAAAGACAAATATTTGAGAGAGAGAGAGAGAGAGAGAGTAATCACTCGTTGAAATCTCTAGAAAGACAAATACTCCAGAGTATATTTAAGAACCAAGGGGGTAGTGCACAACCGCATGGGAGACTCAGCCCGGTCATTGCGTCGCATTAATAGTGAGTAATGAGCAGTCAAATCATAAGCCCCACCTTTCCCACTGTAAGTTGCTCTAAAGAAGCAACCATCAATACGCTCTTCTTTGAATCCGCTCATACTACTCCATCCATCACTGTTTATACAGCGCGCTTCAGAAAAAGAAAAAAAATCTGTGGGACCAAGGCGACTAGCGATCGACCTGAAAAATAGCATTGGTAGTTATAGCACGGCGTCTATTACTAGAGGGAATAATGCATACACACATGCATGCAGTGCTTCCACCCCGGGTACACACATGCATGCACTCCGTAGTAGTACAGTACATGGAGAGAAAATTGTGGACTTGATTGCGGTTACCACGCCCTAATTAATTGAGCATTATACCAAACGCGTCTAAAGTCTCTCTGGTGGTGGAAATGCATTGAGAGAAATGCATCATAATGAAGCGCGCCCTATAAACTATGACGGAGGGTGGAGTAGTATGAAGGTGCAAAACCAAGTATGCGTACTACTGCGCTTGGCTCTTCGCCCCTTCGTGAAGTCAAACAATGATGGTACTCCGCATGTTGGGTACTACAGTGTATGCCTCTGATAATCTGACACCGAATGGACTGATGCATGTCCACCGAGGGTAGGTTTCATTAGTCAAAAGGCGTAAGTGAGCTTCACCGTGTCCTGCAAGCTTCTCCTCGTTCTGCGAGTTGACGGGACACACCAAAAAGTAGTGCTAGTCCATACTCCCTCCTTTCAAGTTAATATGGCTTAATCTTTTTTGCGGGTAAATGAGAGAGCTTTATTCATATATAAGCATTCTTAGGACGATCAGCCAAGACACTGGTCACTAGGAAGCGAGGTACCCCATAAAAAAAGAAGTAGGAAGCGAGGTGTTTCATCAAGCCAGCTCTCGGCCACATTCAAAGTGCAGCAAGCACGGTTCGCACGAAGATGCGCCGCAAGGTTTGCTGACCTGTTTACATGCTGAATAACTAAAAAAGAGGAAATATTACTGAGCACTACTATTTGTAACTGGATATGAGCCAGAATTAAGCGAGAATTGTGGCGAGTGTTCCATGCAATCAACTTCCATTATCACATGCGAGAACCCTCGAAGAGAACCAATTGTGTTGAAGATTGCTTTATCACATTTTAAAATTATAATAAGAGTGCAGACGCTCCTCCATCCGGTTCCTAGTACTAGTATAGTACGTACCTTTATGGACTATAGTAGTAGTACTAGTAAACTTTGCGCTTGGCTGTTCGGGAAGTCGAACAATAATAGCACTAGTAGTATAGTGTATGCTTCTGGCAATCTGACACCGAATTAACTGTTGCACGTCCACCGCCTGAGTGAGGGAGAGCTTGCATTATTCAAAATTTTCTCCTTGTCCTGCGAGCCATCGCGCGCAAGCTCCTCCCGCCCTGCAACCTTCTCCTTGTTCGGCAAGTTGATGGGACACAGCAAAGTAATGCTAGTCCATGCCGCCTCCTCTCCGGTTAATATGGCTTAATGTCAAACAAGATAAATACACTGTCTATCACTGTATATTTGTAAAAATACGGTCAGTGGACTTCACAATACGCTCATTGCACTCAATATATATATTTTCCGGTATTCATACGGTCACTAGCTCACCCTGACTGAGTATGTGTGTGCATGCACGTGTAGGTTGAGCACTTGAGTGTGACCGTGTGTGTTCCGTACTTCCGTCGTGTGCTCGGACATGCATGCATTAGGGCATCGCGCGCGTTTTTGCGTCCATGTGTACGTGTGACTGTTGCATACACGTAGGGAGAGTACGTGTAGGGACCACTAAGGAGCAGTCAAATCACACAGTAAGTTAGTCGGAAGAAGCAACCATCATTTCACTCTTGAATGACACGTACGCAATATAAAATGGTTGATATGGAGAGAAAAAGAAAACCACTATATATACATTAGCAGGAGCCTAAGCTACAAGCCTTCTTGCTTAGGTTGCTCTTTTCACAAGCATAGAACGACGGGCCTGATCCCGCAGCTGGGGGAAGGGAACAATGTTCTGCGTAGACACAGTCGACATCGGCGAGGGAGAAAACCCAACGTCGGTGCGTCCCAATCGGGGATCACCGTGGTATGGGCCGATGCTGCATCCCAACCGCCCTTCTAGCTACAGCCCGACGTCCCAGGTAGTCCATCTTCCTATTGGAGCCGGCTTGCTCCACTTCCGTAGCTCCATCTCCATGTCGATCTTCCTCTACTTCTACCGGCTTCTACTTGTGATGAGTTTATGTCTCATGAACTAGTGTCAGTACTATTATTCTAATCACACTTCTTCAATATCTTTGCCATCAGGGATGCTCAGGTCGATTTTAGTGGAACTACACAAAAGCATCGTATGATCCGAGGGTGCCAGCTGTCTTTCCTTCGACAGGTTCTACCTGGCCAGGAAATTAAATCATGTTTAGGGTTTAGGGTTTAAGTCGTAGTGACCCCATCAGTAGTTTTTCTGTTGTACATGCTCTCACAACTTTTTTCTTTAGTTGTGAAGTAAATATTGGCTATGATCTGTGAATCATTGAGATGCATCAGCATGCGTGTTAGTTTTCCTTTGTATTTGATGGAATGTTGTAACGGGGCAACCTTGGAATAGGAATGAAAATGGAGTGGAAAAGTTTCCATTTTTCCGGAGAAAAAATGGAAACGGAGAGAAACCAACGTTTCGTTTCGTTGGATCGCGCCATCGAGCAAAACCAACGTTTAAATCACGTCTGTCATGTTCGTGTCTCACCCTCCTCCACGGCTCGAGCCCACACGGTCGCTCGGCATGCCACTCACCGCAAACCGAGTAGTATACCATAACTTCCCCGCCTGCTTGTCGATGGATCGCGCCATGGAGTACTAGCACTACTGGAGGAGATTGACGAGTTGGGGGAGGACAGCTAGCTGTAGCACGGACTCCCAAGAACTTACTACTGGAAGAGATCGCGCATGTTTTAGCCGGCTATTGTGACCTTTGAACGCGGAGCAGCCGCGTGCTCCCGGAAGCGGCGCGAGCGACACTCTCTGGGCTGGCGTGCCGCAATCAATGCCGGCGCCAGTGAGAGGTCGCATCCACTCTAGTTGGGCATGAATGCGGCACTGACCGTTTCGGGCAGGAAGCACGCGCGGGTGATGAAGAGGGTTTGGGTTGGTGAGGACCGGCCGTGGCAGCGGTCCGGACGTGCGCAAACAAGAGATGTTGTACGTTAATATTGCTGCGTATATAATTAACAATGTAAATAATGTGCAAGTTGGACAAATATGATTGGAGATGGAGATGGAAATGGAATTTTACGTAAACACGGATATGCATGTCTATGTCTATGTGTGTGTGCGCGACGACTCTCGCGACCTGGAAGCGGGGGCGTGTTTTTGATCGAGTTTTCTTTCTTGGTATGTTAGAAAATGAGTTTGTCTAATCCACATCTAGATGTTATTTAAGGATATCACATCTAAGCTCCCACAAGTATATAATGTAGCAACAAGAAACAAAAAAACTAGGAAAAGACGACAAACAGAGTGGACATCAACTTATATGTGACATAACTATGTAACATCTAGATGTGTCCTAGACAAACCCTTAAAAAATTGTCCGCCAGTTTTTGTTTCTTTTTTCCGGGAACGCGCATATTCTATTTAAAACCACTGCTATGGAGAGATTTTTTTACTCCATTATAGCCTCTTGTTTGATAGAGTTTCTCGCGTCTCGCTCTCTCACCCTCTCCATATCAAAACAAGATGACAGTGTCCACTCTATCTCTTTCCTCACCGGTGGTCACATATCCGGTCGAATCCAGTCCACTGCGAGAGGTGAGGAGGTGCAGCGTTGATGTTGTCGCCGTTGGCGACGGAGGAAGCCGATGCGCACCGTCCTCTCGGAGCCGGCGCTGGCGTGGACGAAGATCCTCCGCGCCCTTGTTCGCTGCCGTCATGTGGGCAGATCCCGCCCGCCTAAATGACATCTCGCCCACCTGAGGTATAACTTCTTGTACTGGTCCAGATCCCCAGGTCGCTGTGTGCGGGTTTTCTTCTATGCAACTACTCCCCAGCTCCCCATGCATAGTAGCTAGGGTTCGTCGGCTGGTCCAACATCACCTACTAGTACTATTATAGAGGAAATGCCACTCAAAAAGTTGTCCTGATTTATGACTCGGTGGAGGTATACATGTTGTTTCGACAAAAAGTACATGGTGGTTGTGCGGTCATTGTCCATATGGTGGTAGTACTATCACTGGTTAAATGAAGGAATGCTTTTTTTCTCGGGTATCCTGGTTTAGTTCCCATCAAGATAATTATGATGTTTCTGTTTGTTGGTGTACTTTTCATTAATTCTTATTGACAATTGAGATGTCGTTGCTAACCCTTTTTATATTTTTGGAAACAGCGATGCGTATCTCCATACCCGGGCATGTCTTCCTCAATTTTAGTGGAACTGCACAAAATTGGATGGCCATTGTTGTTCCGCCTCACTGTCCTCTGCCATGTGGTTCTTCCTTCCTCGAGCTTGATTACTGAGAAGAAACAGACCACAGTGAGGATTTGTCGAACTTCTTAGGTGCCTCACCCAAACTTGATGCCAAATGGATGATGCATCACCACGATGACCTATCGATGCTCATGGTTGCGCCTCATGGTTGCGTCGGCTGGCGAAGCTGATCGATTTTCGACGAAAAACAAGTTGTCTTCCATCAGTGCTCTTTGCTTGTTACGCACAAAGATGATATCCTTCGTCAGTTCACCTTGGTTGCGTTGGAGACGTAGTCATCTTTCACGTTGGTGCAATTTTCGCTAGGGTTTTACGACAGATGGGCCCAAAATGTGGCTGGCTCACCTGTCATACAGCCAAAAGCGGGTGCAGTGAAGGCACCGGAGCTCAGTCCGTACTACAATAGTATATACTAAGCGGGAGCCTCAGCGCTTGTTCGCTAGGGTTTGCACTCTCCACATGCTCGCCGCACTACATATATGTTACTCCCTCCGTTTCGAATTACTTGTCTTAGATTTGTCTAGATACGGAGGTATCTAGCACTAAAATGAGTGTAGATACATTTTCTAGGGTTTGCTATATTCATAGTCTCTCACCCTCTCTTCACCAGATCTAAACAAGACTGCGTTGGCCTCTTGTCTCTCTCTCCCCCCTCATAGCTGGTGAAGGAGGCATCTGTATCCCGTCGCACCGGGAAGGGGAGGAGGTGCAGCATTCACTCTATTGCCTTCGGCGAGGGAGGCAATCCACTTTCGGCTGCGCTGTTCTCTTTCACCCAACACCTGTGCGGGAGGGCCACCAAGCCCTTCTTCCTCGCTGCCGTACTTAGTGTGGGCAGATCCGGCCTCCCGCCGCACGCCTTGCCACATCCCGATGACCCTAAGGTATAAGTTTCTTTGAAACCGTTGTTGCTCTAGCTGCATGTGGATCTTTTTCAATCTGTAGTCCAATCTAGGTCTTGGTTCAAAGAGGAATGAAGGGTGCGGTGGGCTGGAGCAGGAATCTAGGACGTGGTTCAATGAGGAAAGGAGGGGCGGAAAGTAGTATAGACTAGCTATCCAGCCGCTTTGTAGGTCGAAAAGGGAAACAGGGGGTAACCCAGTACACACATCTGTAAGGAACTGATCTCTTTGTTGAAAAGGGAAAGAAACTAGGGGTCGGGTAGTTTGTGCACGACTAGATTTGCTGCCCTCACATAGGAAGAAGGTTCAAAGAGAACAAATATGGGACCAGCGCATATATGCTACTTGGCTACATACTCTGCATGACCCATTTATACGTGTGGACGCACATGGTGCTGGCATGTCCCATGCAGCTATTTTGCTGTTGTTTAGAATTAACTACTGATCTG
Organism: Triticum urartu; assembly: GCF_003073215.2. Taxonomy (NCBI): domain Eukaryota; kingdom Viridiplantae; phylum Streptophyta; class Magnoliopsida; order Poales; family Poaceae; genus Triticum; species Triticum urartu. The sequence goes on from NC_053022.1 coordinate 189,241,084, forward strand.
TTTTAAAAGAATTTCTCTATTAATATGAATCAATGCAACCGTTTTAGAAATGCCACTATCCTATACTTTGTTTTCCATCAAGATAAGGTAGATGCTTCTTTTTGTGGCCGCATTGTTTCATCCTCCTTTATTGGCCAGTAATTGTTTTCTTTTTTCCTCTTAAAACAGGGATATCTATTCAACTTGTTGCTATAGAAAACTTAAATGTCACACCGACGGCAACTTTGCTTGATTTCAGTGCAACTGCACAAAACTTGATTGGATTTCCTATTCGTGTTGGTAGATTCGTATTTTATGTTGGTCGTCTCATGAAAGGTCAGTACAAGGCCTTCATCCACATGATTGTGCAGTGTGCTTTGAGATGCTTGTGCTACTTGTATTGGTACTGTTTTAAATAAATGATGAATTGAAGCTATTGTATTGCTGTCTTTTCCCATTAAGTAGTGAACAAAATGGGACCAACCCAGACATGATGCTTGTTGCTTTGTTACAACAAATTCAGCATCACCCCCTTTATAAGCCAGTAATTGATGCCACTCTCAGAATAACTACTGAATCTTATTTCAAAACTGCAACACTTGTTAGGGATTGGCGGGATTACCATTTTTGTGGCCGCATGTTTCATCCTCCTTTATTAGCCAGTAATTGATTCCTTTTTTGCCTCTGTTTATACAGGGATATCTATTCAACTTGTTGCTATTGTGACATTTTGCTTCGCTACGCGAAACACTTTGCTTGATTTCAGTGCAACTGCACAAAACGAGATTGGATTTCCTATTCGTGTTGGCAGATTCGTACGTGATCTTGTGTGCGTCATGACAGGTTGGTACTTGCCTTCATCCACATGATCGTGCAGTGTGTTTTGAGATGTTGTGCTACTTGTATTGGTACTGTTTTAAATAAATGATGAATTGAAGCTATTGTATTGCTGTCTTTTCCCATTAAGTAGTGAACAAAAATGGGACCAACCCAGACATGATGCTTGTTGCTTTGTTACAACAAATTCAGCATCACCCCCTTTATAAGCTTTGTCGTTCTTTATACATGTTGAAACAAGGCATTGTTAAGATAATGTCTCAGTCAATATGAATGAATCACACTGATGGAGAATTGCTACTCTCCTGCTTTGTTTCCCATTAAGATAAAGTAGATCAGTAGATGCTTTTCTTCTGGGAGTACAAGTCATCAACCGTTATTTCTTAGTAATTGTTTCCCTTATACCTATTGTTGCTTACAGGGATATCAAAATTAAAGCTCGGTTTTATTCCGACTTCGATTTTAGTTGAACTGCACAAAAGGAGCCAATGTGTAAGGCAAACTGCTGCATTACTGGGTCTAGTTGGTCGTTCCACTTTGCAGAAAGAAGCAGTCACTGTTTGCGCTACATTACAGAAGGAATGACCGAGAAGCTTTACAGAGTATTATTAGACACCGGTGACATGACTAGTCTGCAGAGACCATTGGCAATTTAACAATACGTGGAGTGCCCTGGGCAAAAAGTGCCCAAACAAGTATAAAAGCTACGACAGGACTCCACGATCATAGGCATTACATATTTTGAATGGGAAAAGCTTGTCAAAGTTTAATCATTGATGTTAGCAAGAAGACGTTAGTTTAATATATTGGAATTGGAAAACCTTGTCAAAATTTGCTCATTGATGTTAGCCAGAAGACATGCATTTGATATTTTTGAGTGGGACGCCCTTGCTGTGAGCAGCGTCGAGTGTTTTTTCCTATTCCCTGTGTTCAGTTTAGAAGTAAATAGTTACTCTGCTGAGATATTCCTGTGTTAAGAGTTTGTTCTGAATATTGTCTATGTAATGCCAGGCCTTGTGTTTGATTGCAAAGTTGAATAATGCTTCGTATTGTTTTGCATGTCGATCTAATGCCAGTGATTTGCTTGTTAAGAAGATCATCCTCTTCGGTTGTTTCCGTGCTTAAGAAGTTCATCGCCTGATGCTTCATTCATAGCCTATATGACAAGTCGGGTAGGTTAGACGTGAAACCATATGATCTTCCGACCAACTCATGATATTAGGCCGTGATTAGATCGTCGTTTTCCAACCAAAACCGCTTGTAAAACTGACGCTTGTAAATTAAAGCAAATGGTCTCGGGCGAAGGCGCTTGGTTGGTCGATTTCGACTAGTAAAATGTCGAAAGTACTTGACACATGATAAAAACGCTGAATGACACTCGGATGATTGCTAATCCAATTGTTAGCTGCTGTTTCAGCCTTGCCCATGGATGGCATGATACGCACGTCATGCATGTATCGTCTGGTAATGTCGTCCATATAGCAGTGCTCGTAAAATATACACTAGTCTCTCAAATTACACGCGTAACCCGCCGGTTTTACTTACAGACCTCGGGCCCTCGGTTTCATTATGCCTGTATTTTGCGCGTTGTTTTCGATGAAGAGTAAATTAAACTTGTATGTTAATACAGGTTTGAAATAAACCAGAGCTCCCAAGCGCGGCCTTACAGTTTCATGCCGTCTTAGTTTCCCGAAGGTGCTCATAGGTGTCCGATGACCCTGGCTTCTTGAATGAGTAGCGGACACTGTATGAGACCATCCGTGGCGCCGAGCAGTGTTAACGTCGTCAACGAACATGAGGATTTAGGAGATGACTTATTTTGACTGGATGACACTGGGGACCCACTAGGGCCGTAGCAGTACGTACACAAGTGCCTCCTTATTATGTACAACTATATTTTTTTTGCTTTCTCCTGGTTTCGTGACATCACGGTCCCACACCATTGTCAACCTATGTAGTCAATATAAACGAGAGAATTGCACAAGGTCCGGCCGACAGCTGGGACCAAGCAGCTTGAGCAGTATTTGTGTTTTTGAGGCGTGAGCACTGCAGAGTTTTTCTTGGCGATGATTTCATTGTTGTTCAGAGGAGAGTAGGGTATTAACTGGGCGGGCTATGGCCCGTCTAGCCCAGGCCAGATATCCAGCCCAGATACTAATTTTTTCAAGATGAAAATGGCTAGCCCAGCTATACGTCTTTTTGAGGAATACCCAGGCAAGGTCAACTTATCATTCTCCGCCCCGCTGGGCTGCAAATCATTCCTAGGAGGGATGGATTAGGCTTAACAGGAAAATGGGCTTTAAAAATAATAAATGGGATGGAATTATAAAAACTGGGCAGTAACTACAAAAAATGCAGCAAACACAAAATTAGTTTATAAAATATTATTTATGGATTTTGAAAATCTTAAATTTTCATTGTTGCGCAGGCAATGTTTCCTTGGATTTTTACGTAATACAAATTTATATTTAATCTGACTAGAAATTTCGGGATAAAAATATTTTCGAGCCCATCAAAATGTGGGAAATTTTATTGAATTCTATCTTCAATGGTTGGTTGAAATTATTAATCATTGTCCTAGCTAGAAAATGGGCTGTACTTTTAACAAACTGTAAATGGGTTGTTGTAAATTCCATTAGAATTCCAAAATGGTTTGTACATTCTTACAAAACGCAAATGGGCTATAAGTTCTCTGCCACACACTTGTGGGCCTACTAAGTGGCGCGTCCCCTAAAAAAATAAGTTGACGCGTATGCAAGGCTTTGCCAACTTATTATAGTCAACACACGGTTCTAGCAGCAATGGCTGTTGAATGTCTATCCAACGGATGTCGTGCTTCTTCTTCAATCTCGGATATTCTTAGCTTCGGCCGCCCAAAAAATGATTCCTCCCCCTGACATCTTGGGCGCACCGTTTCGGAGGCGGACCTGTGGGCCTACTAAGTTGGAGCGTACCAAGGGCTTTGTCAACTTAGTCAACAATAAACGTTTCTAGCTTCAGTGACCATACGATGTCCATCCAATGGCCATAGTGCTTCTTCAACCTCTGGTCTTCTTGGTCCAACCGCCCAAAGCAGCGCCGGTCCTGTTGCCTGCTCTTGCCTCCCGTGGCCGGCTGTGCTGCCGCGGAGGCCTCACCGCCCCCATACTACTCCCACCGCTGGCCAGGCCATCCCTCCACTCACCCACACCACTGTTATTCTGCAGCGACGGGAGCCTCACACCGCAGCCGAACCAGTGAACCCTCGTACTCCCCTCCGCGCGGGCTTCCGCTGCTGCGTCTTCCCCGGCTCCGCGTTGTCCCCTTCCTAGGCCTCGCCGTCGTCCAGACCACCGCCCTGGTGCTCTCGGCGCGGCGTGGTCAACATGGTCAACGACCGACTTCCATCAAAAGAGTACTATACGTGGAGAGGCTGACAGCTGGGTCCAGGCGGCCGCAAGGAAGTGCCTCCTTATTACGCGCAAAATAATTATTCCTCCACCTTACAGCAGGGACCCACCAGACGGGCCACCTTATTTCGCGAAAAAACGTTTCCCCCCTGACTGCTCGGACCCACCGGACGGGCCAGCGTATTTCGTAAAAAAAACGTTCCCCCCACTGTCAGCTCGGACCCACCGGAAGTGCCTCCTTATTACGCACAAAAAATGAATACTCCCCCTGCTAGCTGGGACCCACCATGGTGGGAGGCTGACTTGTGGGCCTACTAAGTTGACTGGGACATGGGCCTTTGTCAACTTTAGTCAATATGAACGATTGTAGCTCCAGTGACCGTACGATGTCCATCCAACGGTGGTAGTGCTTCTTCAACCTCTGATCTTCTTGCTCCAGCCGCCCAAAGCAGCGCCGGTCGTGCCGCATGCTCTTGCCTCCCGTGTCTGGTTGTGCTGCCGCGGAGGCCTCACCGCCCCCTACTATTCCCACCGCTGGCCAGGGCCTGCGGCGACGGCAGCCTCACACCGCATCCGAACCAGTGAACCCTCGTACTCCTCTCTGCGCGGGCTTCCACTGCCGCGTCTTCCCCGGCTCCCTGTCGTCCGCTTCCTAGGCCTCGCCGTCGTCCACCTCCCTGGTGCTCTCGACGCGGCGTGGTCAACGTGGTCAAGGAACGACTTCCATCGGACGTGGACTGTACGTGGAGAGGCTGACAGCTGGGTCCACGACCATAGCAAGGAAGTGCCTCCTTATTATGTGCAAAATAATTATTCCTCCACCTGACAGCGGGAACCCACCAGACGGGCCACCGTATTTCGCGAAAAAAATGTTTCCCCCCTGATTGCTGGGACCCACCAGCTACACCTTCGCACGCAAGGAAGTGCGTCTGGGTAAAAAACAAACAAAACGATTCGCCCCTCTGACTGCTGGGACCAACCAGGTACATCTTCACACGCAAGGAAGTGCCTGACAGTCGGGACCCACCTGGTCGAAGCATACGTAGCGTTGTCATTCTGATCGCGAACGTGTATGTACATATATACTGGTCGATGTAGAGGCGCACACGTGTCGTAGTAGAGGCGCGCACGTAGCATGTACACATATGTACAGCGGCCAGGGTGCAAGAAAGAAAATACGGCCATGTATGTGTACATACGGGCGGGGTCTCGAACGCCTACTCGCGCATACGTATGGTTAGGGCTCGTGTACATGGCTGGGTCGGAACGGAGAAACAGCATCGTCGTCGTGTTCATCGGGAGGGCTTGGACGGAATAGGCGATGGAAACGAGGCCTGGCGTACCGCAGAACAGAGGAAACGGCCTTGTGTTCGACCGGCCACGTTCAAAACGGGATCCTTTTCATTGGGAGGGGTCTGGCGTACCGCAAAATGGAGGAAACGGACCTCCTACGGTCGAAACGGGGGTCCTGTTGATCGGGAGGGGTGTGGCGTACCGCAAAACGGACAAAACGGACTTGTGTTGGAGCGCTACGGTCGAAACGGGGGTCCTGTTCATCGGGAAGGGTGTGGCGTACCGCAAAATGGGACTCCACGGGATACTGTTCATCTCCACCGTCGACCCCCTCCAGCCTCCACGAGCTACTGTTCATGCACCTTCGACCTCCTCCAGCCTCCACCTGCAACTGTTCATCCACGGGCTCCTATTCATCCAGCCTCCACCGCGCGCTACTCCACCGGCTACTGTTCAACCACCCCTCCACCGTCTACTATTCATCCAGCCCTCCACACCATGGGTTCCTGTTCAACCACCCCTCCACGAGCACCCCTCCACCGTCTACTATTCATCCAACCCTCCACACCACGGGGTCTTGTTCAACCACCCCTCCACCGTCTACTGTTCATCCAGCCCTCCACACCACGGGGTCATGTTCATCCACCCCTCCACGGGGCACCCCTCCACCATCTACTACTCATCTAGCCCTCCACCACTCCACGGGGTCCTGTTCATCCAGAGGCAACGCCATCGCTCACTGTTCATCCAAACCCCCCGCAACGCTCACTGTTCATCCCATCGATCGGCTTCAGTTAGCAGCAGTAGCGAAGGAGTCGCTCGATCGGGTTCAGTTAACAGCCATTGATCGATCACTCGGGTTCAGTAACGCGTAGCCTGCAGTGCAATCGCTCGGGTTCAGTTAGAGCCCAATGCCTCACTCGGGTTCAGTTAGAGCCAACGCCTCGCACACACGCGCGTACGTGTACGAGAGAAACGCGCATCGCTCGGCCCCCGACCTCCCACCGTAACCGGGAACTCCCCGAAATTTTCCTCCCCCTCGCTTCTACCAGGGTTTTTTCCGTCATGGACGGCCCAAAGAATGTCATGCAGCTGCGTCTCCGGCCCGCCCAGGACGAAAAGCCCATTTTCTGTCATGATTTTTTGTCATAGAAGTAGGAGCCCACCACATCTATGATGATACCGGGTTTTGTCACAATTATCGTCATAGAAGTGTCATATGTATGACAGAAAAAAATTCGTTCGGCCCAAAATGTCACGGATGTGTCTTTTTTTTGTAGTAAAGGCCTCTTTTTGAGTCCTATCATGAAAACACCAATCGATGATCCTCTCGAAGGACAATACACCAAGGGGAAAAAGCAGCATAGACGCGTGGCAGAGTACCTACATGGTCTTTAAAGATCACCTCATCCATTTTCAGGACACATACAAAGCTTTCCCTTGTGCTCAGCATCTAAAATAGCCTTGTTGCTTACTACACTATTTGTACCAACACGTTTTGACGTATCAATCAGACTATAATGGAAATAGTTTCTAGCCCAACCTATGCGGTATTGGCCTATTTCTTAATCTGTGTCTCCCTGTTTTTATCCGATTGTCATGTACACCTTGGTACGACTTAAATCGCCAGGGGCTCTATTAAGCCACGTACATTTTTTTTAACTAAACAAAGTCCGAACACTTTCACAGTGCAATTTGGCATCCCGAATATAGCATAATATGCATCAGCTCCAAATCATGTCTTTGGTCAATAGTTGGGTTGCCCGGCTCCTGTGGTTGCTACCTTACGTTCCGCTCGTTCGGCTAAGGTAGTAAAGGGAGAGCTACTGCGATTATGTTTCCGGTTCATCCGGATAGACACCTCAATAGAGAAAGCCAAAAACTGACTATCATGATGCGGCGAGAGCTGGTCAACTATTCGGTGACTAAGTATAAATCTCTTGCTATTTTTTCCGGATTACGTGACAGGCCGGCCTTCACCCGGCCAGGCATCCATAGCACCCAAGTTCGGATAACCGAACAATACTAAGGTTTGCGCCTATACTCCCATTATAAAACTCATATGGCTAAGTGAGAGCGATAAAGCCATATAGTCTGATTTCCTGGTTTGCTGCACTAACACCTCCTTCACGGACCAAGTCACTGGGTCAACTGTGTTTAGGTTCTATCCCGAACACCCCCGTACTACCTATGTGGGGGCTGAAGCTGACGATTGGCCAACTCTCAGATGTCGTAAACGTCCACATAGGAGGAAAATATTTTAAATAAAGCAAGCAACATATCATACATAAGCCTTGTTTCATAATACATGATTGGACAACATAGGATACATTCATTCAAAAATGATGTCCTTCGAACATTGGCCCTCTACAATGCGGGGTTGTTCTAGGACATCACCGAAAAACCGCTCCAGCGTGTAGTCCTCTTGGCCTGCGGGCGGTCCCTCGGTTGCAAGCTTGACGGCGTCCATCTTCGCCCACTGCAATTTGACACGGGCGAAGGCCATCCCGCACCTTCAATACAGATTGACCGCTTCATGGCATCAAGCCGGGGGCAGGCACTGACCAGCCGCTTCACGAGCCCGAAGTAGCTGATGGGTATGGGTTCGGCAGGCCACAGGCAGATTATAAAATCCCTCATGGCCAATCCGGCCACCCTATGCAGTTCGGCCAACTGCCTCAGCTGATCACTGAGGGGCATGGGATGCTCAGGCGCAAGGTACTGTTCGGAAGAACTCGACATCATTGGCAACACTCCGTGGCAGGTCCCCAAACGCTCCTGGAGAACTCCAAATCCAGGTTAGTAAGATGTATTTTTTCCTCACAAATTTGCTCTGCATGTTAAAGGCCTTAGCAGCCGCAATTTTCTTTGGCTCCTGGATCTCCCAGCAGGCATTTAGGGCTTCAGTCTGGGCCTCCTGAGCACTTTGGAGGGCCTTAGCAAGTTCAAATTTTTTATCCAAAATTTTGTCCTCTAAGGACTCACATTTGCTTATAGCATCCTTGAGCCCTTGCTGGACTTCCTCCACCCTTGACTCATGTCTTAGGCGGGCGGCTCGTTCCTCCTCCACCTCTTTCTTGGCCTCGGCCAGCGCGCTCTTGAGGGTATCGACCTCAGGCGCGTTAGCTAGGAGCAAAGTTATAAGACTAATTCAGATGGCAAATTATTGCTGATATTATTTAAGAAGCATTTTTGGTATCACGTACCTTGCTTTTCTGCTAACTTCCGCCTCAGCTCAGACGCTTCGGCGGCATGGGTAGCTGACGCCTACATCGCAACCTGTTTGGTTCAAATAGATATGTGTGTTAATCTCCTGATTGAGTCATTAGATCCTCTGTTCGGCCTTTCCTTGTGAATACTGAACAGAGTTTCAGGGGCTACTATCTATACACAGACACTTTTTCTCATATAGCCAAAAGGTATTATATTACATACCTCAAAGCCTCTCAGGAGGCTAGTATAGGCCTCATTCAGTCCGCTTTTGGCGGACCGAACCCTTTCAACCACCGTACCCACAAGGGTACGATGTTCTTCTACAATGATGGCACTATGAAGTGCTTCCACCAGAGTCTCCGGCGCCTCCGGATTGACAGAGGTCGCCAGTGGGATTTGAGCACCCAACCTTCTTTCGAAGGAGGTTGCCCACCTGATTTCGGAGCAGTATAGCTCTCCGGAATAATATTCGGTTGGGGCCGAATTGGGCATGGCCCCCATCGTTAGTCTCCATGGGGGTCGATTCCCCCATGTTTCCGGTAGCAGGGATATCGCCCTGTGGCGCCACCCTGGCAGCTCTCCGCACGTTCCCCTGACCCGGAAGGGTCCTTCGGGACAACACTTCGGCATTATCCGTTGCTCTGGGGGAGGAAGCCAGCGGAGGCGACCCACTATCCATCACATCTGGATCCAGCAAATTCCCCGAAGATGAGGATTGCTGACAGAGGACGCGAGCCGGACTGCAGCACGTAATGCAGTATATTAAGATCGCAAATCGGAAAGCCGGATAGATATACAAGTACAAGTGCCTTTTGGGGTACTTACGATCTGGCCATGGGCTTCGTCCTGGGCGCCATTCATCAGCGTCCGATTCGGAGTCATCCATGAGGGAAATTCTCCCTTTCTTGGACGCCTCCAACTCCAGACCGTGGAAGCCCCCTTTTCTTCTTTCCCCCCTTAAGGGGATATTTAATCTCTTCCTCTTCCCCTTCATCTTCATCAGGGGAGGAGTGGGTCTCGGTGTCTTCGGACACTACATCTGAAGCACCTTTACGGCGGAGGCCACTTTTGGCCTCCTTGCCCTTCTTCTTGGCCCGCTTTTCTGGTGCCTAATATGGCGTCGGAACCATCATCCTAGTTAGCAGAGGGATGGCTGGGTCTTCGGGTAGCAGAGCCGGACAGTGATTCCGCTCCACCTTCTTCGTCCACCCCTGTGGGAAGAATGGAAAGCCTAGTAAGCCCCTTGGATTTGCAAATAATAAAGTTATCATAAAAACTTACGGGAGACGATGCGTGAGTACAGTCGAGGTTGAGATCCTCGGTCGTTTCTGGCCATGTCTTTTGGGTCTTGAACAACAGCTTCCACAAGTCTTCGTGCTCCGTGCCAAAGAATCACCGCAGGGTCCGGGGAACGGCCGGGTTGAACTCCCACATGTGCTGAGTACGGTCTTCGCAGGGGAGAATCCAGCGAAAGAGCATTACCTAGATTACGCTGGCAAGTCTGGTATTCTTGTCTACCATACTCTCAATGCACTTCTGCAGCATCGTCACCTCGTCGGAGGATGCCCAGTCCAGGCCCTTGTTGATCCAAGATGTCAGCCGCAGTGGAAGCCCGGACTTGAACTCGGGAGTAGCGGGCCACGTGGAGTCACGGGATTCCATGACATAGAACCACCCCTGCTGCCACCCACGGTCTCCACGAAGGTGCCTTGAGGCCAAGTGATGTTGGGAAGCTTGACCACTATGCCGCCGTCGCACTCCGCGTGTTGACTGTCCACCACTTTTGGCTTCACATTGAAGACCTTGAGCCATAGGCCGAAGTGGGGAGGGATGCGGAGGAAGGCCTCACATACGACGATGAACGCCAAAATGTTGAGGAAGGAATGCGGAGCTAGATCATGGAAATCTAGCTTGTAGTAAAACATAAGGCCGCAGACAAAAGGATGGAGAGGAAACCCTAATCCGTGGTGGAAATGAGGGATACATACTACCGTCTCATGGGGCTCTGTCGTAGGGACGATCTTCTTCTTGTCCGGAAGCTGGTGGGAGATTTCCTTGGCCAAGTACCCCATTTCCCGAAGCTCCCAGAGGTCCTCCTCTGTGACGGAGGAGGCCATCCACTTGCCCTCCGCTCCAGATCCGGACATGGCTTGAATGTTTTCTGGGGATGGAGGGGATCGAAGCATGGGCTCTGGAGCTTGAGGGCGGATGGACTGAGGAAGAAGAAGGCGTGGGATGAAAAGGTGGATTCTTATCTCCTTATAAAGGCAGTGAATATAGAGCGTCCCCCCACGAGCCTTAAAACTCACCTATTCCCAAGGGGTCGTGCAGGTGACACGAATGGATTACCCAAACCCGTATTGATGAAGATCCCTCGATAAGAGGACACGGTCTCTATTTTAACAAGACTTGTCACTCGAGGTTGCGTCTTGAAACGCGGAACGGGAGATTGAAAAGTGATTCGAAATAATAAAGAAGCCAGACATAACATCTCGCCAGCAAAAACTGTCAGTAAAGACATATCATGTTTTTTGATTAAGTATTATGCCCTTGTGGTAGCGATATTGTGATTGTTAAACAAATCCGGACATAGTTCTTGTTGATGAACTACTTTGGAGTATTCAGAGGAGGAACCCACCTTGCAATGCTGAAGACAATCTGCGCGCCGGATACATCGTCATTGAAGCCTGGTTCAGGGGCTACCGAGGGAGTCCTGGATTAGGGGGTCCTCTGGTGTCCGGGCTATGTAACATGGGCTGGACTAATGGACTGTGAAGATACAAGATAGAAGGCTTTGCCCCGTGTCCGGATGGGACTCTCCTTGGCGTGGAAGGCAAGCTTGGCGTTCGGATATGAAGATTCCTTTATGTGTAAACCGATTCTATACAACCCTAGCCCCCTCTGATATCTATATAAACCAGAGGGTTTAGTGCGTAGAGGCAAGGATAATCATATAGGCTAGACATGTAGGGTTTAGCCATTACGATCTCATGGTAGATCAACTCTTATAACCCCTTATACTCATCAAAGTCAATCAAGCAGGACGTAGGGTTTTACCTCCATCAAGAGGGACCGAACCTGGGTAAACATATTGTCCCCTGCCTCCTGTTACCCTCAATCCTTAGACGCATAGTTCGGGACCCCTACCTGAGATCTGCCGGTTTTGACACCAACACTACGGTCAATGATTTACATGTAATCTTTGGAAAGGGCCCCGGTGGACTACATGTTCCGAATGACGCTGAGGGACGCGCACCCATGTGGAAGAAGAAATATATATTTTGGGACCTACCCTATTGGAAAGACCTAGAGGTCCGCTCTGCAATCGACGTGATGCGCGTGACGAAGTGTGACGCGCCGAGACCGTTGCGCCAAGTGTCTTCAGTTATTCGCCGTCGTTGCCATGTCATTCGCTTGCGTGTTGCATCTTTCCATGTCATCATGTGCATTACATCATCATGTTTTCAAAACTTGCATCTGTCCCGGTCTCGCAGTTCCTTCCGTTGTCCGTTCTGAGCCCAGACACACTTGCACGCGCCCGTGGCACGTCCGAAATATTATTTTATAAGTGGCATAAAAATGTTTTTGGAATGGGATGAGAGTTGGCGTGCTGTCTTGTTATGTTGTTAGTAGACCGCCTGCCAAGTTTCATCACATTCAGAGTTCGTTTGACGCCCCAACGGTTAACTGTAGCGGCATTTTAGTCGGTCAAAACGTCAGACGTTTTCGGTCTCCAGAAACAGTCACCGGGCCTCTCTCTCTTCTATTCTCTCAGCACAACCCACTCTCATCAACCCACCTGCAGGCCACTAAATCCACCCTCCGACCAGAACCGTCGGATCGCAATCGGAGGCTCCAAAACGGACCCAAACCACCCCTAGACCAAACCCTAGCCTCCCCGGCTATAAATAGAACCCCCTCCTTCCAAATCTGGACATTCCTCCCACCTTCTCCGCCATTTCCGCGCCATCCACCTGCGCGCCACCACTTGTCGCCGCCGCCGCCACGCCCTTTGGCCTATCCCACGCTGCCACATCGCCCTCCCTGCCGCCCGCAGCCACTGGGGAGCTGCCACGCGTCCCCAGAGCGTCCCCTGACCGCTCCCCGCTGCCGCAGGCCCGTGCGGAGCCCGCGGAGCCCATCCTGGCCCGACCCCGTGTGCCCCTGGCTCCCTCGCCCGCTTGCCCGGTTCCCGCTCGATCTCCTCGCCGCCGCCTCGTCCTTGCGCTTAGGCCACCACGGGTCTCGCTGGAACAAGGGCGCCCGACCCCGCCACCTTGCAGCCGCATCACCGGCGGGAACCCCAGGTCAGTTCTGCCTCTCTCTCCTTTCCCTCTGTCCTCACTCTCCCTCACCTCTCTCTCTATCTCTTCCGCGCAGGGCATCGTTGCCGGTGAAGATCCAGTCGCCCTCGCCCCGTTGACCTTGCCAGAGTCCACCACCTTCACCGCGCGTCTCCCTGACCGTCCTCGTCGTCAGATCTGGTGCCCTCACGTCGCCCCGAGGCCGGATCCGTCGCCCCGCACCCATTCCTGTCCTCCGACGCCCTCCCCTCAAGCGGATGGAGAGGACGAGCGCACCGCTGGCTGCTCCCTCACACGTGTGTGGGCCGGCCTCGCCCCGGCCCAGCAGCGCTCTCCGTCCCCCTGGGCCGGCCCTTCTCCTCCTCTGCTGTGCCGACCAGGCCCATGGCCAAAGTGAGCAGCCCCTCCAGCGCCCCTTTTCCTGTGCACTTCTGGGCCTGCCAGCTTTGGCCCGTGGTATTTTTTCCAGTCCAACGATTTTCCATATTATCCTGAGACTGCAGATTTGCAGAAAAGTCCCTAGAGTTCATGCATATAATAACTCACAAACCGTGCATCGTATTAAAACAAACTTTATATGTAAAATGCTTAGTTTTTCGTCTAGTTTCCTAATATGCCATTTTCAGCCATGTTTAAAATGTTTAAATAGATGTTTGCTTTAATTTGCCTATTGCCATGTTAAAATGATTTATTTCAAAACTTAATAACCGTAGCTCTAAATCTAATAAACTTTATATGTAAATTAGGTGGAAAAATGCCTAGTTTAACATGGTGGCTTTACTTTACATGTTTAACAAGTCTAAATTATGCTATAGGGCAGAACAGTACCAAACCTAAAATATTGCACATGAGGTTTTTTTGGACGTGTTGTTTGTTGTTCTGGCCTCATTTAAACTTGCCTAGATAGGTAGTTTTCCATTTGCTCCACCTCTTTCCATGATAATCAACATTTAATATTGTTGAGTACATAATCGATAGAGAACTAAATAAGTCATGTGGTGTTTCGTCAATATGCAACTCGTTGCATATTGAGCTCCACTTAATTTGTAGGATTGCTTGTGCACTTTGCCATGCCATGCCTCATTAAATCAGACATGCATCATACTTGTTATGCATCATGCCATGATTATGTGATGGTTGTTTACTATTTTGTTTGCTTCTTTCCGGGTTACTTCTCGCGTTAGCTTCGGTTTCGTTCTGGAGTTGTGGGGATCCGTTCATCTACGTCCATTTGTCTTCTTCATGGACTCGTTCTTCTTCCTTGTGGGATCTCAGGCAAGATGACCATACCCTCGAAATCACTTCAATCTTTTCTTGCTAGTTGCTCGCTCTATTGCTATGCCTATGCCGCGATACCTACCACTTGCTATATCATGCCTCCCATATTGCCATGTCAAGCCTCTAACCAACCTTGTCCTAGAAAACCGTTGTTTGGCTATGTTACCGCTTTGCTCAGCCCCTCTTATAGCGTTGCTAGTTGTAGGTGAAGATTAAGTTTGTTCCATGTTGGAACATGGATATTGTTGGGATATCACAATATCTCTTATACTATTTTAATGCATCTATATACTTGGTAAAGAGTGGAAGGCTCGGCCATATGCCTGGTGTTTTGTTCCACTCTTGCCGCCCTAGTTTCCGTCATACCGGTGTTATGTTCCTTGATTTTGCGTTTCATACGCGGTTGGGTTATAATGGGAACCCCTTGAGAGTTCGCCTTGAATAAAACTCCTCCAGCAAGGCTCAACCTTGGTTTTACCATTTGCCACCTAGCCTTTTTTACCTAGGGTTCTGCACACTCAAGGGTCATCTTTATTTTAACCCCCCCGGTCAGTGCTTCTCTATGTGTTGGTCCAACCTGAGCGATGTCCGGCGCCCCCTGGGAAACCAGGGTCAATGCCAACCCGACGTCTGGCTCATCCTGTGTGCCCTAAGAACAAGATATTGCAGCTCCTATTGGGATTTGTCGGCACATCCGGGCGGCTTTGCTGGTCTTGTTTTATCATTGTTGAAATATCTTGTAACCGGGATTCCGAGGCTGATCGGGTCTTCCAGCTAGAAGGAATATCCTTCGTTGACCGTGAGAGCTTGTGATGGGCTAAGTTGGGACACCCCTGCAGGGTTTTGAACTTTTGAAAGCCGTGCCCATGGTTATGGGTAGATGGGAATTTGTTAATGTCCGGTTGAAGAAAACTTGACACTTAACTTAATTAAAATGCATCAACCATGTGTGTAGCCGTGATGGTCTCTTTTCGACGGAGACCGGGAAGAGAACACGGTCTCATGTTATGCTTGAACGTAAGTAGTCTAGGGTCACTTCTTGATCATAGATTCTCGAACGTGCTTTGCCTTCTCTTCTGGCTCTCATTTGCGTATGTTAGCCACCGGATATGCTAGTGCTGGCTACAGCTCCACCTCATACCTTTTACCTACCCATAAGCTTAAATAGTCTTGATCGCGGGGGTGTGAGATTGTTGAGTCCCTGTGACTCACAGATTACTTCCAAAACCAGTTGCAGGTGCCGATGATACCGTGCAGGTGACGCAACCGAGCTCAAGGAGGATCTCAATGAAGATCTTGTTCATCGTGTTGTTTCGTTTCAGTTGATCAGTAGTGGAGCCCAGTCGGGGCGATCGGGGATATTTTGCATTAGGGGTAGTCTTCTTTTATTTTGGTTCCGTAGTCGGACCTTGATTGTATTCTGGATGATGTATTGCTATATTTATATATTGTGTGAAGTGGCGATTGTAAGCCAACTCTGTACCTCTTTCTTATTCAGTACATGGGATGTGTAAAGATTACCCCTCTTGCGACATGCCTACAATGTTTTGAGTCTAGCAAAATGTTTTGACTCTATTTATGTATTGTCTGAAGTGGCGGTTGTAAGTCGTGCTTCGAGACGTGGGAGATATAGCCGCGTCGTGGGTGTTACAAGTTGGTAATCAGAGCCTTCCCCGACTTAGGAGTCCCCTGCTTGATCGAATCGTTGGCGTTGTTGAGTCTAGAAAAATGTTTTGAGTCGTATAAGATTATATATATCAGAGAGTAGGATTCTTTTTACTCCTCAGTCCCTTCGTCGCTCTAGTGAGGCATCCTGACGTAGAGTTTTGACTCTTCTCTTCTCAAATTTCACTAAAAAAAATTTAGGATCACGCGGGTATCCTGGAATCATTCTGATGGTTTTGTGATGAGAACATTGTTCTTGGTGCCTCCTGACATTTAGGGGTTGTGGCAGTGTCCTGGGGAGTTGAGCTCTGAGGTGTTGTCGTCACAAATTTATCGTTGCAGTTCTGGAATACCTTAGTTTCGCTGACATCGAAAATCTCTTTTATGCAGTTGTTGGTGAGATAACCTCGACACCACCCAATACTGGGGCGGGAGTTTAGAAGTATTGCCATAACTCGTATAACGGATGCTTTTCGAAGGTTGAGGTAAATGATTTCCGAAGTTTTCTTGGTTATGTGTTGAAGTATGGATATAGATGGATGTAGGATTTACTAGTTTTGGGTGAGATATTACGCTTCCCCTGTATCCCCAACACCTGATTGCATAACCAGTAAGTTTCGGGAGTTTATAAGTGGGAATTCAAGTAGCTCCTAGGATATCTTTCCGACAGATGTATGATATGAAATTGGGGTTCGACGTCTAGTGGTCTGCCTATCCATGGTTGGTTTTACAGTGGTCTCGTTGTGTATTAAAGATTCCTTGGTTATGCTGACTCGGGGACGCTTCGTATGTAATGTGCACTGCCTTGTACATGATGGTGTTGTACGATCGAGCCCGTGTGGGCCCCACCATGAAAACTTCAAACGAAATCTCTATCATATGTTTGTTCTGGCTTATTCTGCAAGCCAATCCTTGTTTTTATTTTGAGTTGTGGTATTCGAGTTGCCTCTATGTCAAGTGTTGATTCCATACCTTTCCTAAACGGTGTTCTCATACTCCGATCTGAATACCAATCCTTCATGATAATCGATATTGTCATGCCAATCCTTTTCAACTGACGTGTTTCTCTTCAAGTGGATCCGATCACTTCAACATTCGCAAGATCAATTATCAGTTCTTCTCAACGGTGTTTGCTTCATTCGTCTCAAGTTTCCTTTGTTTTTCCCTCCCTTCCACCCTTTTTTCTTCAAGGACTTGGATTTCTTAATTCATTTTCCATTTTATGGATCCGAAGTCTCTCCATTCTTTTCAATCAACATTCTTACCCGGTGGTTCTCTTGAAGATGTTCTACTAGTTCATCATTCTTCGTTCTTTTCTTCTCCGGTGGTTTTAATTCAAGCTTTGGTTTTGATCATATCCTTTTTCCTCATTTCAAATACCTTCTCATGCCGGTGCAACTTATTATCATTCCACTTCTCGCTATTCTTTTGGTCCGGAGTGCTGAAGTTATCTCAAAGATTCGTATTTCCACTCTGCTTTCATTCAAGATCTTTCGAGGATGTTATCTCATTCAAGCCATTTAATTCAACTGGTGCATTCTCCTTTTCAAGTAATCATTTCAACTATGTCTCTCTTGAGTGGGCCCTAACCCACAGGTCTTTTCCCAGGATCTTACCTGACTCTTCTAATTTTTCCGGAGTTATAATCAAATTCATTTCAAAGTTTGACGTATGAATGAATTATCATCAGTCATATGTCTTTCTCCAAGATCTTTCAAATTCTTTTCATTGTTGACTCAACCTCTTCGCCTTTCCATTCTTCATTCCGGAGTGCCTCAACAATTCATGGTGGTGTTTCTCGTCGTCATTCTCAACATTGGAAGACCAAAGTAGAGTTTTTCCTCCAAAAACTTGCTCCGTTCTCGTGAAGATTCGTGATTCTAGCTTTATGCCATCCTCTCATAATTGTTTTCGATTGTGAGATTTCTTTTCACCTATCTGGAGAAATTCAAGATTCTTTTCAGTTTGATTATCCGGAGCCCATCATCTAAGATTTATTCATTCCATCTTTCAGCTCTCGTTCTCCAAATCTTACCGGTGCATCATTCAAGTATTCTCTAATCAGCTCATGATCTCTTCGTTCACTTGTATCTAAATACTCTCAAGTATCTTCATTCGTTTTCCAATTCTACCCGGTGATTTGTGCCTTTGCTACTCTCATTTTCAATTCTTACGGTGGTTCATTCAAGATTCTCTTCTTTCGTTTGCCATATCAATTCATTCGTTGTTTCAATCCTACCGGTGGTTCGTTGAAGACCTTCTCAAGTTTGACGCTATATCTATCTTAATCCTTTCTACGAGAATAAGTAGCATGCCAAATCCAATGTGGGTCATCAATTTAATCGGTGAAGGATACGCATAACGTAATTCTTATTCTTTCTTCATCCAAGTAATTAATTTCTTATTCTGGAGGCTCATCAAATTCTTGGTTTCATTTGTTTCATCTTTTCTTTTCCCGGAGTTCCAAGCTATTTCAAGTATGTCACCACGAATATCCATGTAAATCATTACAAGGTTTCACCTTGTGTTTTCAATTTCTCTTTCTTTTCGTTATCCTTTTGTTTACCGGAGTTCTTCATGGAGGCTCTACATGATGGTTCATCAAGGATTTAATTCCTTCTCGAAGTGTTCATTGAGGTTCTTTTCAGAGAAGCTCAAGTTTTCTTCCTCTTGCAATCCGGAGTGCAATTGTTCTCCCTTATCTTTTGAGGTGGTAATATATCATTCTTCATTCACAAGAATGAGGTATCTTAAATCCATCAATCTCTTCATTGGAGTTATCTTGGATTATATTTCACCTAAAACCTTCCCTAAAGAATGTCGCTATTGGGGTTCTTATCAATAAACCAAGTTTTCTCCTATTCTCACGATGGAAGATGCTTTCATCTCTCCGTCGCTCTCAAGCAAGCAATTGTTTTCATTTGTGGCAGGTTTTCACCTCAAGTTCTTGAGATGTTTTCCATAAGCCCTCAACAGCCTGTTCTTTTCGTTGTTGATTTCCCAACAACTCCGTTCAATCCTTCTTTTTAAGGATGCTCTCTCAAAATTCATTTGAGGTAGAACATGTTGTTTTTCTTCTCCATTCTTTTCTTTGCATTCTTTCATTTCTTCTGGAGGCATTGTGATGATGCTCTCTTCACTCATCATCTCGTATTGTGAAGACCATGTTCTTTTCTTTGCTTATCCATTCATCTGGAGTGTCGTGTTTTCTTTCGAGCTCTCTCATCAATTTTTGCCT
Source organism: Triticum urartu (assembly GCF_003073215.2). NCBI lineage: Eukaryota > Viridiplantae > Streptophyta > Magnoliopsida > Poales > Poaceae > Triticum > Triticum urartu. The sequence goes on from NC_053022.1 coordinate 189,260,280, forward strand.
CCCTTCTCAACCAGAGTGCTGTCTGAAATCTTTCTTACCCCTTGTGCCATTCTTTCAATAGTTTCGAAGACAGTGTGTTGTTGATTTCATCAAGCATACTCTCATCTTGTCAAGTTCTTATTCAATTCCTTTTCTTATCATTCGGAATGCTTCCCAAATTATATCATTCTTTTTCCTTCTCTATCTTGTTTTAACCGGAGTGTCATTTCTATCGTTCCTATTCTAACCGGAGTCTCATCCAAGTGCTTTCGTTTGGCAAAGTTTATATTCTTTACCTTCCATGTCCAACCGGAGTGTTGTCGTAATTGATCCTTATCGTTCCTTGTACATCTCGTTTCAGTTGGAGTGCTTGCATGTACCTATTGTCCATTGTAACACTTTTCTTATTTCTTTCAACCTACAAGGGTCTAGTAAGGTTCCTTGTTCCTCTTATCTAACGGAGGTTTCAACTTTGTTCACCTTCGTTGTATTATTTTCTCAAATTTTTTCAACCTCGCAAGGTTCTTTGGTTTCACTCAATTGTCAAAGAAGCAACTTAGTTTTACCTGTTCTCTTCCTCTTTCGTTTCCCTCCGGTGCCATCCTAGATCTTGGGACGAGATCCTCTCGTAGTGGTGGAGTGTTGTGATGCCCCGAGACCATTGCGCCAGGTGTCTTCCAGTTATTCACCGTCGTTGCCATGTCATTCGCTTGCATGTTGCATCTTGCCATGTCATCATGTGCATTGCATCATCATGTTTTAGAAACTTGCATCTGTCCCGGTCTTCCAGTTCCTTGCGTTGCCCGTTCTGAGCCCAGACACACTTGCACGCGCCCGCGGCATGTCCGAAATATTATTTTATAAGTGGCATAAAAATGTTCTCAGAATGGGATGAGAGTTGGCGTGCGGTCTTGTTATGTTGTCAGTAGACCGCCTGCCAAGTTTCATCGCATTCAGAGTTCGTTTGATGCCCCAACGGTTAACTCTAGCGGCATTTTAGTCGGTCAAAACGTCGGGTGTTTTCGGTCTCCGGAAATAGTCGCCGGGCCTCTCTTCTCTTCTCTTCTCTCAGCCCAACCCACTGACGGTGTCCTGGACTAGGGGGTACTCAACACGACATCTCCCGATCTGATAGATTGGGCCGAGGACCCCCGTGGCCGTATACTCATGGGCCAGTTCGGACAGCTGCCGCATACAAGGATGATTCCACAAGTCTTGGCGATTAAGACAAGGACTTCTCCCCACTGGCATATTCGGCTAGGACTCTTGTTAACCTAGGCCTCTGGTGCATTATATAAACCAGGGCCAGGCTAGTCGATAGATCATATACCACTTCATCATACAACAATCATACCATAGGCTAGCTTCTAGGGTTTAGCCTCCTTGATCTCGTGGTAGGTCTACTCTTGTACTACCCATATCATCAATATTAATCAAGCAGGACGTAGGGTTTTACCTCCATCAAGAGGGCCCGAAACTGGGTAAAACATCGTGTTCCTTGCCTCTTGTTACCATCCGGCCTAGACGCACAGTTCGGGACCCCCTACCCGAGATCCGCCGGTTTTGACACCGACACCCACTCTCATCAACCCACCTGCAGGCCACTAAATCCACCCTCCGACCAGAACCGTCGGATCGCGATCGGAGTCTCCAGAACGGCCCCAAACCACCCCTAGACCAAACCCTAGCCTCCTCGTCTATAAATAGAACACCATCCTTCCAAATCTGGACATTCCTCCCACCATCTCCTCCATTTCCGCGCGCATCCACCTGCGCGCCGCCACTTGTCGCCGCCGCGCCATGCCCTTCGGCCTATCCCATGCCGCCACATCGCCCTCCCTGCCGCCCGCAGCCACTGGGGAGCTGCCATGCGTCCCCAGCGCGTCCCCTGACCGCTCCCCGCTGCCGCAGGCCCGCCCAGGCCCGCACGGAGCCCGCGGAGCCCATCCGGGCCCAACCCCGTGTGCCCCTGGCTCCCTCGCCCGCCTGCCCGGTTCCCGCTCGATCTCCTCGCCGCCGCCTCGTCCTTGCGCTCCAGCCACCACGGGTCTCGCCGGAGCAAGGGCGCCCGACCCTGCCGCCTTGCAGCCGCATCGCCGGCGGGAACCCCAGGCCAGTTCTGCCTCTCTCTCCTGTCCCTCTGTCCTCACTCTCCCTCACCTCTCTCTCTCTCTCTCCTGCGCAGGGCGTCGTCGCTGGTGAAGATCCAGTCGCCCTCGCCCCATTGACCTCGCCGGAGTCCACCACCTGTTGTTGGGGCTTCCCACTTGGTAACGGTTTCAACTTTAGCGGGATCAACAGCTATACCTTCTCCAGATATAACGTGTCCAAGGAATCCTACTTCCTTCAACCAAAACTCACATTTGCTGAACTTGGCATATAATTGATGTTCTCTGAGCTTTCCAAGTACCAAACGCAAATGCTCCTTATGCTCCTCTTCATTCTTCGAATATACCAGGATATCATCAATGAACACTACGACGAACTTATCCAAAAACTCCATAAACACTTTGTTCATCATGTTCATAAAATAGGCAGGCGCGTTAGTCAGACCAAATGACATAACGGTATACTCATACAGCCCATACCTGGTGGTAAAAGCTGTCTTCGGAATATCCTGTTCTCGAATCTTCAACTGGTGGTACCCTGATCGCAAATCGATCTTGGAAAACACTTTAGCTCCTTGCAATCGATCAAACAGATCATTGATCATTGGTAGCGGGTACTTGTTCTTGATTGTTACCTCGTTCAATCCTCGATAGTCAACAACCATCCTTAACGATCCATCCTTCTTCTCTACTAATATTACTGGGGATCCCCAAGGCGAAGAACTTGGGTGAATGTAACCTTTATCCAGTAACTCCTTAATCTGCTTCTTAATTTCCACCAAATCTTTTGCGGGCATCCTGTATGGTCGCTTCGATATTGGCCCAGTGCCTGGCAAAAGCTCAATCAAAAACTCGATATCTCTATCCGGTGGCATGCCTGGCAAATCTTCGGGAGATACGCCAGGAAAATCCTTTACCACTGGTACTTCCTCCTGCACAACTCCTGATAAGGAATTTACGTGTGTCCTGTTTGGAGCATGCAGGATACATACTTGATCCTTCTCCCTTCTAGGGTGGTAAGCAAAATTGACTTACTGGCGCAATCGATGTTTCCTCCATACATCGACAGCCAATCCATACCAAGAATCACATCCAGACCTTGGGATTCCAGAATAATTAAATCCGTTGGGAAAACATGCCTTCCTATACTTAATGGCACTTGAAAACATCCTTGTCCGGCCATGTACTCTGCTCCTGGCGAGCTTACTAGGATAGGTGTTTTAAGAACCCTAGTGGGCAGGCTATACTTTTCCACAAATCCCCTTGATATGTATGAATGCGATGCACCAGTATCAAAAAGAACGAGTGCAGTAAATGACTTAACCAAAACTTACCTATTACTGCATCGGGCTAAGCTTCAACCTCCTCCACATTAACGTGGTTCACCTGTCCCCTGTTGAAAGGGTTCGGCTTCTTTCCAGAGCTTCCATTGCCGTTTTGGCCTTTAGGACATTCATTGGCATAATGTCCGGTCTTGGAACACTTGAAACAGGTAACTTGACTCAGATCTCTCTTGGCTGGGGTTGATGGGGTGTTGTGGTTCTGTCCATTGCTTCCTCCATTCCCGTTACCATTCTTGGTGCCATTGTGATTGTGCGAGCTACCTACTCCATGGGTATGCTGAAAATGTCCTCCCGGTCTAGGGGTAAAGCGTGGCTTCTGCTGAGCTCCTGAATTATACTTTCCTTGTCCATACTTCCTCTTGCGGTTCTCAATTTGCTGTTGCTTCCCTTCAATCATACGAGCACGATCTACCAACTCCTGGTAGTTGTTGAAGGTGGCTACCATCAACAGCATACTGAACACATCATTTAGTCCTTCCAGGAATTTCTCCTGCTTAGCTGCATCCGTAGCAATGTCATCTGGGGCATAACGTGCTAGCTTACTAAACTCCTCCACATACTAGCCAACTGTCCGTCCTCCTTGGCGCAAGTTATGAAACTCACGCTTCTTCATGGCCATTGCTCCTGCTGAAACATGGGCAGTACGAAAAGCTTGCTGAAACTTGTCCCATGTGACAGTGTCGACTGGGAAGGTGGCTGTGAAATTCTCCCACCAGGATGCTGCGGGTCCTTCTAACTGATGTGTGGCAAACTTCACCTTCTCCGCATCTATGCATCCTGCTGTGGTCAACTCCCTAGCTGTCTTGCGGAGCCAATCATCTGCTACTATCGGCTCGGTGCTACTGGAAAACACCGGCGGATTCAGCCTAAGAAAACGGGCTAAGTGGTCAACAGGTGGTGGTGGTGGTGGTGGGTTGTTGTTGTTGTTCCCCTGATTCTGATTCTGAACTAGCAACTGCATCAAGGTGTTCTGCTGCTGGATCAACTGGGTGAGCTCCAGCGGAAAGGCAAATCCGGGGTCATGTCTCGGAGGCATCTGAGGGTTTTAGAAAAGATGATATATAAGAATAGAGGGGGTCTAAAGAGAATACACTACCCATATGCACATGAGGCAAAAGAAAACAATTCACTTCATTCAAACAAAGGCATTTAATCGATCTAGCTATCGCAAGAGTGCTCGGACTACTATATTTACATGGTGGACTACTACTACTGATGAGTTGGTCTACTAGAAATATTCTACGGTTGTAGACTCCATGATATCCGCTCCTGCTTCATCAACATAGTCATCATTGCTACTATCTTGTTCCGAGTCGGTGCCGTCAATGATGATGTAGTCTTCCGGGCAATTCTCCTGGGGTTCTTCGTCTTCATCTACTGGTGTCGGCCCTCCCATAAACATTCCAATCTTCTAGATCAGGTCGTCATTCTTCTCCACCAATACTTCAATTTATTCTTCATAATCTTCACGTGTAGCCTTGAGTTCTTCCTCTAGTTCCTTGATTCTAGTCTTAGCCTTCTTCAGAACTATCATGTCGGCGCACATCTGATTCTCCTGTCGTCGAACATGCTGATTTAACTCCTGGATAAAAGCAGCAATCGATCTATCTTTCCTGATGCTGATCATCTCCCAGTGTTCATCTCGGCGTCCGCAAATCTGGTAGATAGTATCCTTGAGATCCTTGCGGTAGACTTCTCCAATGCGTCCCATGGCGATGTGAGCTGCCATACTCTTTCCTAGACTCCAAGTTGGTGCATCAAAAGAAAACTCTATGGGCTCAGTGACCGGCATGAACGTCCTTCCTGGAACTTGAACTTGAATCATCCAGCGCTCTTCTTCAGGTAAAGTGGCGTTGTAGGTTCCCATGAAGCTTGGAACTCCTATGTTCAGGTACCTAGTGACTTCCTTCAAGTGGCGTCCAAAGGGTGTATCTTCATCTGGTTGGGTGAACTTGTTCCTTGCATCCGCCATCCTAAAGAGTAGAAAAGATGAGAAGTCAGAAGAGAAGAGAGTGGGTAGTGATCTAGGTCTCTTAGCCTAGTGGTCGTGTCCTAAAGTCAGCATGTGCTCTGATACCATCTCTGTGGCGACCGGACCTCAAACAGTCTGATCTCTGTGCTCCGGTGTCATCCCTGGATCAGTAATGCTGACACCACACAGTACTCGAAGGATTTATAGCAAAGTAGCAATCACACACTTATTACATCGAGTGTCTCAAAAGAGAACTTATTACAATAAATATGTCTTAAGGCCATCTAATAACGATAACAGCGGAAGGCTTGGAAGATAAGTGAGTCCATCAACTCCAATGGCATCACTGAGTATAGAACCACGACCTAAAAACTCCTTAATCGTCGTCTGAAAAGTCTGCAACATTAACGTTGCAGCCCGAAAACGGGTCAGCACATGGAATATGCTGGCAAGGTAACACATAGAGAGTAATGGAATGCAACAGCTATACTATATGCATATTTGGCTGGTGGAAAGCTCTATGGTTACAGTTTTTGCGTAAAGCCAATTTTTCCCTACTTTAAAGGAATAAATTTAATTACTATCATGGTGGTTGTTAAACATTGAGAATGGTTGACAGCATTCTCAATCCCAATTAAAGTAACATCATTAAACCCAACAAAATTTACTTTAGAGTAACATGTTGAGATTCACTTGATAATCCAGGTACTAGATACTCAAGATGTCCATAACGGGGGACACGGCTAACCATGATTAGTTTGTTACACTCTGCAGAGGTTTGCGCACTTTTCCCCACAAGACTCGATCGCCTCCGTTGGATTTCTCGCACTACATGGTGTTTGAGAAACGGATGACCGAGACACAGTCTTTCAGAAGCGCTAGCACCTTACGATGGATAGACCGGTACACCTACTTTCCCCTACATCTGCTAGTCTACCCTGTAAGAGTTCGCACGACTTAATCAACTATGCCAGAGCCCATAATGGCTTGTGGCTGCACACGGAAGTTTCTAGTATGAATAATTTCATGATCCCTTTGAGCCTGGGTGGCCGTCGAAAAGAAAAACAGGCAAGTCCTGGAATACCCAGGTGCCTCAATCCACTCAGATGTGTGTTTAGGTTGCCACCTTAGATAAACCATTAATTAACAATCTCACATCTGTCATGGATATCACTCACCCAATCCACGTCTACTAGCATAGCATGGCTTAATAAGCAAACGTAGAAATAACTCCCAAAGGTTTGATAATAAACAGGTAATAGGTACTACCTCATCTACTTCCCATCCCACAATTTAATTAGATCCTAATCATGCAATGTGTGAGGATTGATCTAATGCAATAAAACTGGGTTGTAGAAAAAGGTATGATCAAAGTGTTACTTGCCTTGCTGATGGTCCGCGAAACCTAGAGATTCGAAGTAACAGGCAGCGCACTCCGGGTATTCTATCGCAGACAAACAAACAAGAATACAATAAGTACTCATCTAATGCACAAGTAAAACTCAAATAGAAGATCTAACCAGAAATTTCAACTTAAGAACCCTGGTTTGCAAAAAGAATCAAATCTAACGGCGAAAGAAAACAACTTCGTTCTAGTAATCTGGATCTAAGTCAAATTTTACAGTAGCAAAACTTGTTTAATTTGATTATTCGGAAAGAGGGTTTCGAGACGAAACTCCAGGCGCTTGAATCGCCTGATTCCGATAAACGAGCGAAAAGTTATACTAAAACGAAAATCGGATCAGAAATCGCGATCAGAAAATAACCGCGGAAAATCCGACGAAAAAGAAAAACGACGAACAGAATTTTTTTTTAGAATAAAAATGGCACGGAAGTCGAGGCGGCGGCGAACCTCGGGCGGCGTGCAACTCCGGCGAGTCGGCGGCGGGTCCGGCGACGGCGGCTGCGGCTACTAGGGTTTGGGCGCGGGCTATGGGCTGGGGCTCGGGCGCTGGCTATTTAAAGGCGCCCCCGGGCGGAGTCCCGCTCGGGTACGGCCCAAAGTCGGTTTCGTTTTTTTTAAATAATTACGCTTGGAAGAAAAATAAAAAGAAATACTAAACGGACTCCAAAAATCACGAAATAAATTTTCCCGGTTTTCTAAAATTAAGCCCGACAAAATGAACATTTATCTGGGCCCAAACTACAACTTTGAAAAACGTGCATTTTTCCTTAATTCAAATAAAAATACCGAAAAACTCTGAAATAAATATTATTTGATTTTTTTATTAAGTCCTCAATATTTCTATATTTTGGGGAAGTCATTTTATTCCCTCTCTCATATTTTTGTAATAGAAATAATTGATGATAAAATAAATAAAATCAAATAATCCTGTTTACAAAATTTGAGAAAACTCAAATATGTAAATAACGAAATCCCCAACTCTCTCCGTGGGTCCTTGAGTTGCTTAGGATTTTCTAGGATCCAAACCAAAAGCAAAATAAAATATGATGTGCATGATGATCTAATGTATAAAATTCCAAATTGAAAATTTGGGATGTTACAACTCTGTACCTCTTTCTTATTCAGTACATGGGATGTGTAAAGATCACCCCTCTGGCGACATGCCTACAATGCGTTTATGCCTCTAAGTCGTGCTCCGAGACGTGGGAGATATAGCCGCATCGTGGGTGTTACACGAAGAATCTTTGCGTGAACCTGCTAGGCTTCTTGGGCATGTATGGGAAGACAAAAGATACGCCGGAAGCACGGGAGGACCAACAACATGTGCACGAAAAATACGACATGCCTCCAAAGCAGTATGATGGTCCTGCCAGCTACGCTCTTACCAAAGAAGAGAAGAAAATCTTCTTTGAATGCCTTCTCAGTATGAAGGTCCTGTTTGGCTTGTCGTCAAATATGATAATAAATATGGCAGAGAAAAAGTTCCAGAACCTATAGTCTAATGACTGCCACGTGATTATGATGCAACTGCTTTCGATTGCATTGAGGGGGCTTCTACTGGAAAACGTTATTTTAGGCATTGTGAAGCTATGTGCATTCCTGAATGCAATCTCTCAGAAGGTGACCGATCCAGAAATCCTACCAAGGTTAAGGAGTGATCTGGCGCAATGTCTTGTCAGTCTCAAGCTGGTGTTCCCACCATCCTTCTTCAATATCATGACGCACGTCCAAGTTCATCTAGTCGAAGAGATTGTCATTCTAGCCCTTGTATTTCTACAAAATATGTTCCCCTTTGAGAGGTTCATGGTAGTCTTAAAGAAATATGTTCGTAACCATGATAGGCCAGAAGGAAGCATCTCCACAGGCCATCAAACAAAGGAGGTCATTTGGTTTTGTGTTGACTTCATTGTTGACCTTAAGAAGATTGGTCTCCCTCAATCGCGGTATGAGGGGAGACTGACTGGAAAAGGCACCGCTAGGAGCGTACTCAATAATATGTAGGGACGGGCATTCTTAGTCTCAAGCACACTACATAGTTCTGCAGAATTCTACCTTGGTGACCCCGTATGTCAATGAACACAAGAATATTCTGCGCTCCAAACACCCGGAGCAGTGTGACGACTGGATTACATGTGAACACATCAGGATTTTTGGCAGTTGGTTTCAAACACATCTCATGGGTGACAACACAGTTTCTGATGAGCTGTACTCATTGGCCTGGGGACCATCTTCGACTGTATTGACATACAAAGGGTACGAGATAAATGGTAATACATTTTACACGATCGCCCAAGATCGAAAGAGCACCAACCAAAATAGTGGTGTCCACTTAGATGTAGCAACCAAGAGGGGAAAGGACACGTATTATGGTTACATAGTGGACACATGGGAACTTGACTATGGACATGATTTTAAGGTCCCTTTGTTTCAGTACTAATTGGTCAATCTGTCAGGAGGCAGGGTACAGGTAGACCCACATACGAAATGACAACATTGGATCTGAAAAATCTTGTGTACACAGACGAACCATTCTCCCTAGCCAATGATGTGGCACAGGTTTTCTATGTGAAGGATATGTCTACCAAACTGAGAAAAAGAAAACAGCAGGAAGTGAATACGTCATACGATAAGCCAAAGTGCCACATAGTTCTTTCAGGAAAAAGAGACATCATGGGAGTGGAGGGCAAGATAGACATGTCTGAAGCTTATGAAAAGTTTCATGAAATTCCTCCCTTCAAAGTCAAGGCTGACCCAAGCACCCTGTTAAATGATGAAGATTATCCACGGTTATAGCACGATAAGCAAAGGACACAAGCGAAGAAAAAGAGAAAACTTTCTCTCCACAACTATTATGATGATGCCTTTGATCTAGAATATCACTGCAGTTACTTGTGAAGAAATGAAATGCCTTTTGTAACAGATGAGTTTTGGTATGAAACCTTGATACTTCAAAAGAGATTGTGCGTTTTGTACCCAAAGTGCATCTAGTTTTTGCAACCTGTTCGTCCGCCACGCATCCCTAGCATAGCGAACGCGCAACTTTCCCCCTCCGGTTCATCTCTCCGGAAACGCGAAACACCGGGGATATTTTCCCAGATGTTTCCCCCTACACTGGTACCACCTCATACCGCGTTAGGGCACCCCTAGCATCGATAATTGTCATGTCATGCATCGCTATGCATCTGTTTGCTAGACACCGAGACCAACGCCGCTGCTACCTAGTACGAGTACGTTGTTGACGACCCCTCTCTCTTGCCAGAGAAACCAGGAAAGCCCCCCCTTTGATCACCAGATATCGCCTACTCTTCTCTCTACTTCTTGCATTAGAGTAGAGTAGCATGTTACTGCTTTCCGTTAATCCTATCCCGATGCATAGCATGTCCTTGCTACTACTGTTGTTACCTTTACCTGCAATCCTAATGCTTAGTATAGGATGCTAGTTTATCATCAGTGGCCCCACATTCTTGTCCATCTGCCATGCTATACTATTGGGCCGTGATCACTCGGGAGGTGATCACGAGTATATACTTTATACTTTATGCATGATACATGTGGTGACTAAAGTCGGGTCGGCTCGTAGAGTACCCATGAGTGATTCATGGATTGGGTCCGAAAGGAAGTTTGTCCGGACGGCCCTCTGAGTGGATCTTTTAGCGGAGCGACAGGGCAGGAAGAGACCACCTAGGAGAGAGGTGGGTCTGGCCCTGGTCGTCGTTCGCGGTTACTACAAAATAACATGCTTAACGAGATCTGGGTATTTGATCTGAGTCTGGCTACTGGCCTATATGCACTAACCAACTACGCTAGAACAGTTATGGGCACTCGATGCCGTGGTATCAGCCGAAGCCTTCATGATGTCTGTGACTGAGCGGCGCGCGCCGCATTGGACCATAAGCTCGCGCTTGTATTAAGGGGGCTAGGTCTGCTTTCGGTCGCGTACGCAACGTGCAGGTGTGCAATGGGCGATTGGCCCAGACCCCTGCGCCATAGGATTTATATCGGTGTGCTGACCTCTCTGTTGTGCCTAGGTAGGGCTGCGACGTGTTGATCTTTCGAGGCCGGGCATGACCCAGGAAAGTGTGTCCGGCCAAAGGGGATCGAGCGTGTTGGGAAATGTGGTGCACCCGTGTAAGGAAGTTAATCTATTCGAATAGCCGCGATCTTCGGTAACAGGATGACTTGGAGTTGTACCTTGACCTTATGACAACTAGAACCGGATACTTAATAAAACACACCCTTTCAACTGCCAGATACAACCCGGTGGTCGCTCTCTAACAGGGAGACGAGGAGAGGATCGCCGGGTAGAGTTATGCTATGCGATGCTACTTGGTGAACTTACCGTCTACTCTCTTCTACATGCTGCAAGATGGAGGTGGCCAGAAGTGTAGTCTTCGATAGGACTAGCTATCCCCCTCTTATTCTGGCATTCCGCAGTTTAGTCCACATATGTTACCCCTTTTGCCATTTGATACCAATGCATACATTTGTAGTGTAGCTCCTTGCTTGCGAGTACTTTGGATGAGTACTCACGGTTGCTTTGTTCCCCCTTTTCCCCCTTCCTATACCCGATTGATGCGACCAGACGATGGAGCCCAGGAGCCAGACGCCACTGTCGTTGACAACTACTACTACTCAGGAGGTGCCTACTACTATGTGCAGCCCGCTGACGACGACCAGGAGTAGTTTAGGAGGCTCCCAGGCAGGAGGCCTGCGCCTCTTTTGATCTGTATCCCAGTTTGTGCTAGCCTTCTTAAGGTAAACTTGTTTAACTTATGTCTGTACTCAGATATTGTTGCTTCTGCTGACTCGTCTATGATCGAGCTCTTGTATTCGAGCCCTCGAGGCCCCTGGCTTGTAATATGATGCTTGTATGACTTATTTTTATTTGTATAGTTGTGTTGTGATATCTTCCCGTGAGTCCCTGATCTTGATCGTACACGTTTGCGTGTATGATTAGTGTACGGTCAAATCGGGGGCGTCACAAGTTGGTATCAGAGCCGACTGCCTGTAGGAATCCCCCTTCCACACTCCTTGGCCGAAGTCGAGTCTAGATATTACAAAACTTTTTACTAACATGGTTGTGTGCCTTACGGGCCCACATCGCCATTTGGGTGGTATTAGGATCTTTTACTCCTCGATCCTTACTCTGGTACTATGAACTCTCTTCTACTCGGGTTAAACGATTTTACTAACTTTAACATTAGGATCTCGTGACCACGTTCACCCCAAAGTTGGATAAGCCCTAGTTTTTCCTTAGAGTAGTATATTGAACTTTATCCACACTGTCATTTGACTCCTTTGAAACACCTTTGTTCTCAGATGGAGCCCATGAGACAGGTCGTGCGCCACACGACGGCCATTGGTGCCTCGGGATCACCTGCTGTGTTGGTTGAGATGATGACCTATCTGGGTTATCGCTGGCACCCTGAGTACACCGTCTATGAGGAGTACCAGGACTTCAACCAGGAGCACTACCGTGGCATCGTCCACCTCTACTCTCGGGAGTATGACTCCACTACCGTGCCGTACACTGCTCATGGTGTTGGAGTAACTATCGACATGGCGGTCCACGATGTTGCTTATGCTGCTCTGACACGTCTTCGTGGAGAGTACCGGGAGTTGGACACCTCCCCCTTCAGGCACATTGCTATCGCATCTGATGTTGGTGCGGAGGGATACTACACTGCTGCCTACTCCACTGTCACCCGAGAGACCTTCTACCATCAGAACCTGGTTCTGCATGCTGATGGGCTAGATAGAGCTAACCGAGCTCTTCGCCATGAGTTGTACACCACCCGTCAGCAACTGTATCGTGCTCTGACGCTGTTGCACTCCTCTATCCGATCTGGTGATCTATCGCGTTCTGTGATCTACCCTGCCAGGACCGTGATGCCCCAGGGTGTCGGCTAGCTGGATGTGGGAGGCTACTCTCTTGCACTTGGTCCTCTCCTGCCACCTACACGTCGGGTTCCGCACCAGAGTATCCGCGGACCCCATGCTACTCACGTGGAGGACTTCCCTTCGTGTCACTACCAGCTGTAGGGCTACACCTACCTCCACAGTTCCTCCTGGGACTGATGTAGGCTTTCTTTTTAGTGTTAGATGCATTCGCCACGAGCCTGCGTCCCGCCTATGATGCTCTTAGCCTATGTACTGAATTCTGTGTATCGAGCTCTATGCATGATCTCTTTTGTAAGATATGCCAACTACTATGTAGTATCTATCGTGTTCCTTTCATTATGCATGTTTCATCACGAATGATTTTTGCCCTTGCAAATTCTCAATGCTGAACCACCCCTGTTACATATTAGCGGGATGGTTAGACCAGGTGGTCGTGGTGACCCTCCGCAACCCCCGGCTGAGTACATTGCTAGGATGATGCAACAGTTTGAGCTGAATCGCCAGTTTATGGAGAATATTATGGCTCAGTTTCCTCGCCCCAATATGAACCAGCAGCCAACCCAAGTGACTTTGTAGGATTTCATGCATCTCAACCCAACTGTGTACCATAGCTCAACTCAACCTCTGGATGCTAATGACTGGCTCCGTGACATCACCTATGAGATGGAGTCTGCTGATGTAGCCCCTGCCAGCTATGTCACCTTTGCTTCCTTCTTCTTGAAGGGACCCGCTGCTCAATGGTGGGACAGTCACAGGCGTACTCTGCCAGTTGGAACAATCATCACCTGGCCAGACTTCCAAGCTGCTTTCCGTGCTTGCTTCATTCCTCAGGGAGTCATGGACCGTAAGAAGCGTGAGTTCCACAACTTCATCCAAGGCAACAAAACTATGGAAGCTTATCAGCGGGAGTTTCTGGATTTGTCCCGCTATGCTGAAGAAGACATTGCAACTGATGCACGCAGACAGGAGAAGTTCCATGATGGCCTTCAAGCTGACATCAAGCTCGCACTTCTAGTGCATGACTTTGCTGATTTCGCCACCTTGGTGAACAAGGCCATCAATGTCGAAACTGGTCTGCAGGAACACCAGAGCTCTCACAGGCGCAACCGTGACACGGGCTCATCTTCGGGCCCGTCCACGCAGAAGCATAGGATATGGATTCCCAACAGCATGTACCAGCCAACTGCACCTGCTCCAAGGCAGTCCTATGTTGCATTGTGTCTGCCTCCCCCACCAACCAGGCAGCCAAGGCTTCCAGCTCCACCACCCCAAGCTGCTGTTCCCACTCCCAATAATGGTCTCTGCTACAAGTGTGGCCAACCAGGTCACCGTGCCAGAGATTGCAATCAGAATCAGAATCAACTGGCCCTCCCTGCAGCTGGCCATGGAAACAACTAGCCTCGCAACAACAATGCCAGGTCTTATGGTCATGTTCATGCCAACCACGTTGATCTGAATGAAGCTCAAGACTAGCCTTCTACCATGATGGGTACACTCCTCGTAAATTCAGTACCTGCATCTGTTTTATTCGATTCAGGAGCATCGCATTCATTCATGTTAGAAGATTTTGCATACAAGCATGACGTTAAATGTGAGGAGATGAACACTTCGGTATTGGTAAAAAACCCCGTGGGGCAATGTCAAACCTCACTGGTTGGCATCGACGTCCCCGTGGAAATCGAAGGGCTGGAATTCTATGCCTCTGCCATTATCCTGAAGTCGTCTAACATCGACCTCATACTGGGGATGGATTGGTTGAAAGCGCATACTGCTTCTATAGTTTGCGCCACTAAGACTGTCCATCTGCTACACCCTTCCGATGAAATAATAAGCTACAATGCCCGTCTAGTTCAGAACGCCGAGGCGCGACTTTATGCCTTGAATGTGTTGAACGCTGCACCACTCGAGGGCATTCAAAACAACCCCGTCATTCGTGAATTCCAAGACATCTTTCCAGAAGAAATTCTAGGGATTCCCCCTGCAAGAGCTGTCGAACTCATCATCGACTTGAAACCAGGCACCACTCCTATAGCCAAACGACCCTACAAGATGCCGCCGCATGAACTCATTGAGCTTAAGGAGGAAATCGACAAATCTCTTAGCAAAGGATTCATTCGCCCTAGTTGCTCTCCTTGGGGAGCACCTTCTCTCTTTGTTAAGAAGAAGGATGGGACGAACCGATTAGTCCAAGACTACCGTCCTATAAACCAAGCTACCATTCAGAATAAATATCCTCTTCCTCGAATCAATGATCTTTATGACCAACTGGCTGGTTCATCAGTGTTCTCCAAAATTGACTTGAGGTTGGGTTACCACCAGATCCGTGTTCGTAAAGAGGATATGCCAAAGGCCGCCTTCATGACTCGGTATGGATCATACGAGTACACCGTCATGTCATTCGGCTTAACGAATGCTCCAGCCACCTTCTCTCGTCTGATGAACAACATATTCATGGATTACCTCGACAAGTTTGTCGTGGTTTATCCGGATGATATCCTGGTATTTTCCAAGAACAAAGAAGAACATGCTGGACATCTTCGTCTTGTGCTGGAAAAGCTTTGAGAGCATCAACTCTATGCTAAGTATTCCAAGTGTGAATTCTGGCTCCCCGAAGTAACCTATCTTGGGCATGTCATCTCCAAAGATGGTATTGCCGTCAACCCTGAACGAGTCCAGGCTATTCTCGATTGGACTCCTCCGAACAATGTCAAGCAAGTCCGAAGTTTTCTCAGTCTCGCCAGCTATTGCTGTCGATTTGTCGAGAACTTCTCCAAGATTGCCAGGCCTCTGACTATTCTGTTGCATAAGGGTGTCAAGTTCGAATGGACAGACAAGTGTTAGGAAAGTTTCCAGGCACTCAAAGACAAGTTGACTTCTGCCCCAGTGCTTTCTCCACCTGATACTAAGAAGGACTTCGTCATTTACTGTGATGCTTCCCGTCAAGGGTTAGGCTGTGTCCTAATGCAATAGCACGGAGTGATTGCTTATGCCTCTCATCAACTGCGCCCTCACGAAGAAATCTACCCAGTTTATGACCTCGAGCTTGCTGCTATCATTCATGCTTTGAAGCAGTGGCGACATTACCTTCTCGGTAATCGTTGCGAGATCTTCACCGACCATGAAAGTCTGATGTATCTGTTTACTCAGCCAGACCTGAACCTCCGTCAGCAGAGATGGATGGAGACTATTGCAGATTTTGACGTGGGTATATCCTATACCCCAGGCAAGGCTAATGTAATGGCTGACGCCTTAAGCCGCAAGTCTTACTGCAACCACCTCCAGGTTCACAAAGTTCAGCCCTCGCTTGTTGAAGAATTCAAAAGGCTGAACCTTCATATTGTTCCCCTGGTGCACTCGCTCCCCCTCCCTAGAGTTCCAAAAGATGAATCTTCGTGTTTTTACTAAGGGTTCTATAAATACCCTGGCTGTCGTACCAGATCTCGTAGATGGTATAAAGACTATTCAAGGTTATGACTCTGAAGTCCATAAGATTAAATGCCATCTAGCAGAAGGAAAGCCCTCATTCTACACTATTGCCGATGATGGCGCCTTGTACTTCAAAGGCCGCCTAGTGGAACCATGTTCGAGGAAAAACCTGGATCAGACTAAAAAGGTTATGAAAGAAGCTCATGATACGCCTTTGTCTATTCATCCCGGTAGTACAAAGATGTACCAGGACATCCGTCAGAGATTCTGGTGGTCCAATATGAAGCAGGACATTGCTCGTTATGTTGCTGAGTGTGACGTTTGTCGTCGTATCAAAGCTGAACATCAAAGGCCTGCTGGAACTCTGCAACCTATCTCTATTCCTGAATGGAAATGGGACCATGTTGAAATGGACTTCGTCACTGGATTTCCCGAGTCACAGAAAGGTAAAGATGCTATTCTTGTCGTCATTGACCAACTTTCTGAAGTTGCACATTTTCTGGCGGTCAAAGAAACAATCACTGCTAGTCAGCTTGCAACTCTCTACATGTCCAGAGTTGTTTCACTTCATGGAATTCCACTGGTTATCAGTTCAGACCGTGGCAGCTTGTTTACTTCAAGGTTTTGGGCAAGTTTCCAAGAAGCTATGGGAACTCATCTGTCATTCAGTACTGCGTTTCATCCTCAGTCGCAAGGTCAAGTTGAACGTGTCAACCAAGTTCTCGAAGACATGCTTCAAGCATGTGTAATTTCCTTCGGCAAGAAATGGGAGGAATCTCTTCCATATGCCGAGTTCTCTTATAATAATAGCTATCAAGCTAGTCTGAAGATGTCCCCCTTTGAAGTGTTATATGGACGAAAGTGTCGGACCCCTCTGAACTGGTCAGAAACTGGGGAACGTCCACTCTTCGGTCCGGATATTATCCAATAGGCCGAAGAACAAGTTCGCATTATTCGCAAGAATCTCAAGACTGCTTAGTCACGTCAGAAAAGTCAGTATGACCGTCATCACCAAGACATGGTCTATCAACCTGGAGAAAAGGCTTATCTTCGAGTTACACCAATGAAGGGTGCTCACTGCATCGGGATCAAGGACAAGCTAGCTCCTCGCTATATCGATCCCTTCACTATTCTCGAAACGCGTGGAAAAGTGGCATATCAACTGGAGCTTCCGCCAAACCTTTCACAGGTTCACGATGTGTTCCACGTGTGATAGCTCCGCCGTTGCTTCAAGGATCCAATCCAAGCAGTGGATCATGAAGTGCTTGAATTTCAACAGGACCTCTCCTATAAAGAGTATCCGGTCTGCATTCTTGATCAAGCTGAACACTGCACACGTCAGAAGACTATCAAATTCCTCAAAGTCCAGTGGTCGCATCACTCTGAAGATGAAGCCACTTGGGAACGCGAGGACCACCTGTGTGATGAATACCCCGCACTGTTTCCTTCTACCTCCTAAATCTCGGGACGAGATTTCTTATAGTGGAGGAATTTTGTAATGCCCGGATAATCATGCTAAAGTAATCCCACGTTAACGATGCCACGTCACCTCTGTCACTGTAGTTAATCTCGGGTTAGTTCAAAACCCATTCAAATTCAAATTTGAAATAAAGTTAAATAATAAAAGTTCTCAAAAGTGAAAACAAAAATGTTCTGGCGGTGCCATAATTTGCATATGTAATTATGGTGTAATAAACACATTTTTATAAAGTGCCTAAGTATTTTTAACTAAATTAAAACAGAAAAGAAAATAAATAAAAACAAAAAAAACAAAAACAAAAACAAAAAAAAGAAAAAGGGGAGAAACCCCCCCCCTGGGGCCATCTGTGGCCCAGCTGGCCAGCCCAACTGGGCAAAGGGCCAACCAGGCCAGGCCCAGGCCGGCCCCACTTACTCCATAACCCCCCTGCCCCGAAACCCTAGCCACTACCGCTCCCACTCCACCCCCCCACGTCGCCACTCCCTCTCCCGCCTCCCGATCCAATCTGGATCGGGGCGAAAAACCCCACTTCCCTCGCTCCTCGCATCCCCCCTCTACCCGCACTAGTTTGGGCACGACGCCCCAACCCCGTCGCCGGCGCTCACCGTCACCGCATCCGACGCGGCTGGACCCCGCCGTCGCCGGAGCATCGCGGCCGCCCGGAAACCTCGTCACCGTCCTCTCCGTCTTCGCCGTCGTCCTCGACCTCCCTCCGAGCCCCACTGCCTTGATACCCACGACCGGCAGTGAGCACGATCCCCTTCCCCCCTCTGCTCGCTCGTCACCGAACGCGCACGCACCCCGCCCCGCTGCCCGTTCTGGCCTGCCGCCCCTGCCCGCGCGCCCGCGGCCACGCCACTGCCCGCGCCAAAGCGCGCGCTCGCGGCGTCATTCCCCGCGCCCGCGCCGTTCGTTCGTGGACCGCACCCCTTCTCCGGCTGCTCGGCACCTTGCCGCGCCCGCTCGCGCTCCTCCTCGCGCTCACCGCAGCTACGTCGCCCGCGGCCACCCACGCACCGACCACGCCTTCCCTGCTGTGCCGCTGCTCTACACAGCCCCGTCGTCGCTCCCCACAGCCCCCGCGCGTGCCCGCCCCCTTGCTGTGCTGCTCCGGCGCCCAGTGGCCTCGCCCCGCTGTACCAAGCCGTGGTCGCACTCAACGCTGCCGGTGCCCCCTGTCGGCCACGCGTCCCACGGCCCCCAGCCCGCCACTGCCTGTGCCCCGCCTCCGCCTCTGGCCCCTCGGGCCATCGCCGCGCCGGCGGCCAACTCCGGCGCCCACCTTGGGCTTCCCCAATCGGGCGCCCAGCGTCCGCGCCTGGCTCCGCCCCGCTGCAGCTGCTCCCTGCACCCGACGCCCGCTAGGCCTCTATGCCAATGACAGGTGGGCCATGCCCAGAACGAAAATAATAAATAAAAAGAATTAAAAATAAATAATAAATAATAATAATTAATAAATTAATGGTTTAATTAACTTAATTAACTTTGATTAATTAAACTAATCAATTAACTAAACTAATTAAACTGTTAGTTAATTACTTAATTAGTCAATGACAGGTGGGGCCCACCTCTAATTAATCCTGATTAGGTTAATTAATGTACATAATTAAAATGTGTCACTGACAGTGGGACCCACTGGTCAGGTTGACCAGTGAACCCCTGTTGACTGCTGACGTCAGGGTGACATCATGCTGATGTCAACATCCAGTTTCGGATTAAATTAAATAATTAAATAAACCGAAAAATGATTTAAATCTTTTAAAATTGATATAAAATAAACAGTAACTCGGATGGAAAAACTGTGTACATGCAAGTTGCTCAAAACAACGAGACGAATCCGGATACGCATCCCGTTCGTCCGCCACGCATCCCTAGCATAGCGAACACGCAACTTTCCCCCTCTGGTTCATCCGTCCGAAAACGCGAAACACCGGGGATATTTTCCCGGATGATTCCCCCCTTCACCAGTACCACCTCATACCCCGTTAGGGCACCCCTAGCATCGATACTTGTCATGTCATGCATCGCTATGCATCTGTTTGCTTGATATTTATTGTTTCCTCCCCCTCTTCTCTCCCTAGACACCGAGACCAATGCCGCTGCTACCCAGTACGACAACGTTGTTGACGACCCCTCTCTCTTGCCAGAGCAACCATACAAGCCCCCCCTTTGATCACCAGATATCGCATACTCTTCTCTCTACTTCTTGCATTAGAGTAGAGTAGAATGTTACTACTTTCCGTTAATCCTATCCCGATGCATAGCCTGTCCTTGCTATTACTATTGTTACCTTTACCCGCAATCCTAATGCTTAGTATAGGATGCTAGTTTATCATCAGTGGCCCTACATTCTTGTCCGTCTACCATGCTAAACTATCGGCCGTGATCACTCGGGAGGTGATCACGGGTATATACTTTATACTTTATGCATGATACATGTGGTGACTAAAGTCGGGTCAGCTCGTAGAGTACCCGCGAGTGATTCACGGATTGGGTCCGAAAGGATGTTTGTCCGGATGGCCCTCCGAGTGGATCTTTGTGGCGGAGCGACAGGGCAGGCGGAGACCACCTAGGAGAGAGGTGGGTCTGGCCCTGGTCGGCGTTCACGATTACTTCAAAATAACACGCTTAACGAGATCTGGGTATTTGATCTGAGTCTGGCTACTGGCCTATACGCACTAACCAACTACGTGGGAATAGTTATGGGCACTCGATGTTGTGGTAACAGCCAAAGCCTTCGTGATGTCAGCGGGTGAGCGGCGCGCGCCACATTGGACCGTAAGCTCGCGCTTGTATTTAGTGGGCTAGGTCTGCTTCCGGCCGCGTACGCAACGTGCAGGTGTGCAATGGGCGATGGGCCCAGAACCCTGCGCCATAGGATTTAGACTGGCATGCTGACCTCTCTGTTGTGCCTAGGTAGGGCTGCGGCGTGTTGATCTTTTGAGGCCGGGCCTGACCCAGGAAAGTGTGTCCGGCCAAAGGGGATCGAGCGTGTTGGTAAATGTGGTGCACCCCTGTAGGGAAGTTAATCTATTCGAATAGTCGTGATCTTCGGTAACAGGACGACTTGGAGTTGTACCTTGACCTTATGACAACTAGAACTGGATACTTAATAAAACACACCCTTTCAAGTGCCAAATACAACCCGGTGGTCGCTCTCTAACAGGGAGACGAGGAGAGGATCACCAGGTAGAGTTATGCTATGCGATGCTACTTGGTGAACTTACCATCTACTCTCTTCTACATGCTGCAAGATGGAGGTGGCCAGAAGCGTAGTCTTCGATAGGACTAGCTATCCCCCTCTTATTCTGGCATTCTGCAGTTTTGTCCACATATGTTACCCCTTTTGCCATTTGATACCAATGCATACATTTTTAGTGTAGCTCCTTGCTTGCGAGTACTTTGGATGAGTACTCACGGTTGCTTTGTTCCCCCTTTTCCCCCTTCCTATAACCGATTGCTGCGACCAGACAATGGAGCCCAAGAGCCAGACGCCACCATCGATGACGACTACTACTATTCAGGAGGTGCCTACTACTACATGCAGCCCGCTGATGACAACCAAGAGTAGTTTAAGAGGATCCCAGGCAGGAGGCCTGCGCCTCTTTCGATCTGTATCCCAGTTTGTCCTAGCCTTCTTAAGGCAAACTTGTTTAACTTATGTATGTACTCTGATATTGTTGCTTCCGTTGGCTCGTCTATGATCGAGCTCTTGTATTCGAGCCCTCGAGGCCCCTGGCTTGTAATATGATGCTTGTATGACTTATTTTTATTTGTAGAGTTGTGTTGTGATATCTTCCTGTTAGTCCCTGATCTTGATCGTACACGTTTGCGTGTATGATTAGTGTACGGTCAAATCGGGGGCGTCACACAATCACAGAAATCACGAACGATGGCCAACAGATTGAGCCCAAGCGGACCAAGGACACATTTGTTTCTCAGTGCGGAGCTATTGGTAGGGACAGCATCCCGATCAGCATCTAGGAATGGAATAAGCCTAAGGATGATCCTGAAGTTTCTTATGTCAATGATAGACAGAAAGATGATCTTTGGACCTCGCGAAGGCAAATTTCACGCTACGCCAGAGGAGGATCTGAATAAGCCAGTTATAGAGCCAAAGTTCAAGGCGTGTGCTCTTATGAAGATGGCAGATCTATTCAGGAGGTGGAATAAAGAGTTGAACACAAAGTTTGTCGATAAAGAGAAGACTCCAGAATCCATCGGACGGTTTGAGAAGATAAGAGATCATTGGCCCCCATTTGTGGCCTACAAGACATCAGTGAAGGGTAAGAAAATGTCAGAGACAAACAAGAAAAATGCTGCAAAGAAGAAGTATCACCATCACATATGTTCAGGGGAGAGTGTGTCCACGTACCCTCGTAGACCGAATGCGGAAGCGTTAGCACAATGCAGTTGATGTAGTCGTACGTCTTCATGATCCGACCAATCCAAGTACCGAATGTACGGCACCTCCGAGTTCAGCATACGTTTAGCTCAATGACGTCCCGTGAACTCCGATCCAGCAGAGCTTCACGGGAGAGTTCCGTCAGCATGACGGCATGTTGACGGTGATGATGTTGCTACCGACGCAGGGCTTCGCCTAAGCACCGCTACGATATGATCGAGGTGGATTATGGTGGAGGGGGCACCGCACATGGCTAAGGGATCAATGATCAACTTGTGTGTCCTAGGGTGCCCCCTGCCCCCGTATATAAAGGAGCAAGGGGGGAGGCGGTCGGCCAGGAGGAGGGCGCGCTAGGTGGGGACTCCTACTCCCACCGGGAGTAAGACTCCTCCTTGTTGGAGTAGGAGAGGGAAGGAAGGGAGAGGGGAGGAGAAGGAAAAAGGGGGGCGCCCCCCCCCTCCTTGTCCAATTCGGACTAGAGGTGGAGGGGGCGCGCCGCTGCCCTAGCCGCCCCTCCTCTTCTCCCACTAAGGCCCATGAGGCCCATTTAACTCCCCGGGGGGTTCCGGTAACCCCCCGGTACTCTAGTTTTTATCTAAAACCACTCGGAACACTGCCGGTGTCCGAATATAGTCGTCCAATATATCGATCTTTACTTCTCGACCATTTTGAGACTCCTCATCATGTCCGTGATCATATCCAGGACTCCAAACTACCTTCAGTACATCAAAACACAAAAACTCATAATACCGATCGTCATCAAACTTTAAGCGTGCGGACCCTACGGGTTCGAGAACTATGTAGACATGACCGAGACACGTCTCCGGTAAATAACCAATAGCGGAACCTGGATGCTCATATTGGCTCCTACATATTCTATGAAGATCTTCGGTCAAACCGCATGACAACATACGTTGTTCCCTTTGTCATCGGTATGTTACTTGCCCGAGATTTGATCATCGGTATCTCAATACCTAGTTTAATCTCGTTACCGGCAAGTCTCTTTACTCGTTCTGTAATGCATTATCCCGCAACTAACTCATTAGTTACAATGCTTGCAAGGCTTATAGTGATGTGCATTACCGAGTGGGCCCAGAGATACCTCTCCGACAATTGGAGTGACAAATCCTAATCTCGAAATACGAAAACTCGACAAGTACCTTTGGAGACACCTGTAGAGCACCTTTATAATCACCCAGTTACGTTGTGACGTTTGGTAGCACACAAAGTGTTCCTCCGGTAAACGGGAGTTGCATAATCTCATAGTCATAGGAACATGTATAAGTCATGAAGAAAGCAATAGCAACATACTAAACGATCAAGTGCTAAGCTAACAGAATGGGTCAAGTCAATCACATCATTATCCTAATGATGTGATCACGTTAATCAAATGACAACTCATGCCTATGGCTAGGAAACATAACCATGTTTGACCAACGAGCTAGTCAAGTAGAGGCATACTAGTGACACTCTGTTTGTCTATGTATTCACACATGTATTGTGTTTCCGGTTAATACAATTCTAGCATGAATAATGAATATTTATCATGATATAAGGAAATAAATAATAATTTTATTATTGCCTCCAGGGCATATTTCCTTCAGTATCCCACGTGCACTAGAGTCAATAATCTAGATTACACAGTAATGATTCTAACACCCATGGAGCCTTGGTGTTGATCATGTTTTGCTCGTGGAAGAGGCTTAGTCAATGGGTCTGCAACATTTAGATCCGTATGTATCTTGCAAATATCTATGTCTCCCTCCTGGACTTGATCCCAGATGGAGTTGAAGTGTCTCTTGATGTTCTTGGTTCTCTTGTGAAATATGGATTCCTTTGCCAAGGCAATTGCACCAGTATTGTCACAAAAGATTTTCATTGGACCCGATGCACTAGGTATGACACCTAAATCGGATATGAACTCCTTCATCCAGACTCCTTCATTTGCTGCTTCCGAAGCAGTAATGTACTCCGCTTCACATGTAGATCCCGCCACGACGCTCTGTTAAGAACTACTCCAACTGACAGCTCCACCATTTAATATAAACACGTATCCGGTTTGCGATTTAGAATCGTCCGGATCAATGTCAAAGCTTGCATCAATGTAACCATTTACGATGAGCTCTTTGTCACCTCCATAAACGAGAAACATATCCTTATTCCTTTTTAGGTACTTCAGGATGTTCTTGACCGCTGTCCAGTGATCCACTCCTGGATTACATTGGTACCTCCCTACTAAACTAATAGCAAGGCACACATCAGGCCTGGTACACAGCATTGCATACATGATAGAGCCTATGGCTGAAGCATAGGGAACATCTTTCATTTTCTCTCTATATTCTGTAGTGGTCGGGCATTGAGTCTTACTCAACTTCACACCTTGTAATACAGGCAAGAACCCTTTCTTTTCCTGATCCATTTTGAACTTCTTCAAAAACTTTGTCAAGGTATGTTCTTTGTGAAAGTCTAATTAAGCGTCTTGATCTATCTCTATAGATCTTGATGCCCAATATGTAAGCAGCTTCACTGAGGTCCTTCATTGAAAAACTCTTATTCAAGTATCCTTCTATGCTATCCAGAAATTCTATATCATTTCCAATCAACAATATGTCATCCACATATAATATTAGTAATGCTACAGAGCTCCCACTCACTTTCTCATAAATACAGGCTTCTCCAAAAGTATGTATAAAACCATATGCTTTGATCACACTATCAAAGCGTTTATTCCATATCCGAGAAGCTTGCAAATGGATCGCTGGAGCTTCCACACTTTGTTAGTACTTTTTGGATAGATAAAACCTTCGGGTTGCATCATATACAACTCTTCTTCTAAAAATCCATTCAGGAATGCAGTCTTTACATCCATTTGCCAAATTTCATAATCATAAAATGCGGCAATAGCTAACATGATTCGGACGGACTTAAGCATCGCAACGGGTGAGAAGCTCTCATCGTAGTCAACTCTTTGAACTTGTTGAAAACCATTCGCAACAAGTCAAGCTTTGTAGACAATAACATTACCATCAGCGTCTATCTTCTTCTTGAAGATCCATTTATTCTCGATGGCTTGCCGATCATCGGGCAAGTCAACCAAAGTCCACACATTGTTCTCATACATGGATCCCATCTCAGATTTCATGGCCTCAAGCCATTTTGCGGAATCTGGGCTTATCATTGCTTCCTCATAGTTCGTAGGTTCATCATGGTCTAGCAACATGACCTCTAGAACAGGATTACCATACCACTCTCGTGCGGATCTTACTCTGGTTGACCTACGAGGTTCGGTAGTAAATTGATCTGAAGTTTCATGATCATCATCATTAGCTTCCTCACTATTTTGTGTAGGTGTCACAAGAACCGGTTTTTGTGACGAACTACTTTCCAATAAGGGAGCAGGTACAGTTACGTCATCAAGTTATACTTTCCTCCCACTCACTTCTTTCGAGAGAAACTCCTTCTCTAGAAAGGATCCATTCTTAGCAACGAATGTCTTGTCTTAGGATCTGTGATAGAAGGTGTACCCAACAGTTTCCTTTGGGTATCCTATGAAGACACATTTCTCCGATTTGGGTTCGAGCTTATCAGGTTGAAGCTTTTTCACATAAGCATCGCAGCCCCAAACTTTAAGAAACGACAACTTTGGTTTCTTGCCAAACCATAGTTCATAAGGCGTCGTCTCAATGGATTTTGATGGTGCCCTATTTAACATGAATGCAGCCGTCTCTAAAGCATAACCCCAAAATGATAGCGGTAAATCAGTAAGACACATCATAGATCGCACCATATCTAGTCAAGTACGATTACGACGTTCGGACACACCATTACGTTGTGGTGTTCCAGGTGGCGTGAGTTGCGAAACTATTCCGCATTGTTTCAAATGTAGACCAAACTCGTAACTCGAATATTCTCCCCCACGATCAGATCGTAGAAACTTTATTTTCTTGTTACGATGATTTTCCACTTCACTCTGAATTTCTTTGAACTTTTCAAATGTTTCAGACTTCTATTTCATTAAGTAGATATACCCATATCTGCTCAAATCATCTGTCAAGGTGAGAAAATAAGGATACCCGCCGTGAGCCTCAATATTCATTGGACCACATACATCAGTATGTATGATCTCCAACAAATCTTTTGCTCGCTCCATTGTTCCGGAGAACGTCGTCTTAGTCATCGTGTCCATAAGGCATGGTTCACAAGTACCAAGTGATTCATAATCAAGTGATTCCAAAAGTCCATCAGTATGGAGTTTCTTCATGCGCTTTACACCAATATGACCCAAACGGCAGTGCCACAAATAAGTTGCATTATCATTATCAACTCTGCATCTTTTGGCTTCAACATTATGAATATGTGTATCACTACTATCGAGATTCAACAAAAATAGACCACTCTTTAAGGGTGCATGACCATAAAAGATATTACTCATATAAATAGAACAACCATTATTCTCAGATTTAAATAAATAACCGTCTCGCATCAAACAAGATCCAGATATAATGTTCATGCTTAACGCTGGCACCAAATAATAATTATTTAGGTCTAAAACTAATCCCGAAGGTAGATGTAGAGGTAGCGTGCCGACGGCGATCATATCGACTTTGGAACCATTTCCTACGCGCATCGTCACCTCGTCCTTAGCCAGTCTTCGCTTAATCCTGTTGACACCAGATTTTGGCACGGTCAAGAACCTATTTAAGATGGCCTCAAATGGAGAAGTGATCTACATGGAAGAGTTCCGTATTATTGATATGAACATCATTGATGTTTGGGTCATCACCGTCCGATTTTATCTCGAAGGCCGAAACTATGCTGAAAATACTAAGATCTTATATTCAAAGTACAGTTTGGCCGATTAGGCCCCAAGACAACCTCAAATGGAAAAATGATCTACACGTGTTCGTGTGCGAACACACATTTTTGCGTCACCGTGTACCTCCAACGCCGAGGGTGATGCACGGCAGCTCACGTCGAAGGAGACCCGCCGGAAGCGCGGTACGCAAGACAATCCGGCGGGTGCTTTTGTAGACCCGAAACCCCACACGCCCGGAAGGGACCCCGTCAGGGCACGCGGCAACTATGGGCTGCACTAGGTCGGCCTGACCGCCCCTAGGGCCTCGAGGTTAGTCGCCCTACAATGAAGAAGAACGAACAAAGAACGAGAAAGAAGAAGAACAAGGGAGAGAGATAAAGGTAAAGGTAAAAGATGATAGATTGATTTGTTCATTGTGTGTTGTTCAATCGGCCGTCACCCCTTAGATATATAAGAGGTGGCTTGACTCTATGTGCAAGGAAAAGGCTTGGATTCACGTCTAAAACCCTAGTCAAATTCGGATTGGTTTTATCTGAACTTTCCAAAACTGTTCGGTTTAAACTGGCTGCACCTTGCGGGTCTTTTTTGTGGTGGTAAACCATCTCGGATGAAAACGAGCCCAAAAGCAATCTTGACCGTTTCAATGAGACGAACAATTTTCATGTTGAAGGTTTTTTGATCAGAGGTCATCTTGAGGGTTAAATCGGTCGCGCAAAACAGGATATTCCCTCGCGCTACCCATCAGACATGTGTCTGGTGGGGCGTGCCACATCTCGCCTCGTGACAGGGCTTCACTCCGATTGCTCTAATTTTTGGCATACGAACTCGGATTTGGACGATTTTTATATCAAAATCGATCGTTTCGACGAGATGAAGACAACTCGTGTAGATCATTTTTCCATTTGAGGTCGTCTTGGGGCGTAATCGGCCAAACTGTACTCTAAATATAAGATCTTAGTATTTTGAGCATAGTTTCGTCCTTCGAGATAAAATTGGACGGTGATGACCCAAACTTCAATGATGTCATATCAATAATACAAAACTCTTCCATGTAGATCACTTCTCCATTTGAGGCAATCTTAAATAAGTTCTTGACCGTGCCAAAATCTGGTGTCAACACATGCCCCCCTGTTTTTTGGAAAAGCTTGTGTGCCGAAAAATAACTTGCACATAGCTTGCTCTAAGGACGATGTCAACACTACATCGGCCATTTTGCATATGCTTAGGATGATAAGTTTATATAGGCCATTGCTTGTGTGAATATTTTGATGCAAGCTTGGGTGACTTTCTCAACTTCATTAATCCGACTATAAAGTTCCATAGGTATGCATGTCAAGACCATCCATCAAGCATATTGTCCACCCTTCCGCCAGGATCTTGCAGATAATCAACAATGAACTTTCTTGAATCCTTACTTTGTCTGCATAAAAGTTTCATTAGTGGCCGAGGTAGTGAGCTCCAATTCGGCCTTACCTATGTTGGCAAGAATAAGCATCGGCTATTGATAGATATGCAATACACCATGACGGACATGGTAGCCGGATGCTTGCTATGCCAACTCTCTTCAATTGACATGTCTAAATATATGAACAATTTTAATGCAACCCAAGGTAAATTTTGCATCTAGACATACCCCAAGATAAACTATAAGTGATTCGTCAAAAAATTGATTACCCTTGGATATTTGTTGTACTACTCATAAAGAATTGCCCAAAGCCTCAATATGTATAGCACCTATGGCAACCAAAAGCTCCAAACCGAATAAAATTTTATATTCGGCTTTGACTATTGTGAAAAAATATTTTAAGCGGCATGATGCTTGTTTTGGTCTCCAATTGAACTAAGGACGGTGTTAGGATACTACACTAGCCATGCTTTAACATATTCTTAGGGCGATAGATAAATATCGGCCATTAACATGAGGTCCATGTAGAATTCACCCACCAAATTATGTATAGCTGAAATAAACAAATAAAATAGGAATAAAATATTTCGGCCCCTTTGTATTAGCAACAATGTAACTAACCATATGTATAGTAATTTGGTAATACCCTCTCATGATATAGAAAATTATGTTGCATCCATGGATCAAAATAAATCCATGGAGGGTAGTTGATCATACCCAGGGATGAATTCCATGGCAAAGGCATCAATGGCATGGTTGAAGAAAATGGATGATGTGCTAACCGAAGATTTTGATGTTGTGATGCGCACCTTCGGCTTAATTGTTTGTTGCTTTCATTCTTTTCCTTCTTCACTTTTATTGTACTTGTTGCAATAGAAGCATGCACATCATTTTTGTCTTGATTGATCTTCTTGGGAACCCATGCCATGTTCTTCTTTCTCAGCTCTTGTGCACTAAGATTTTGTAATTTCTCCTTGCCAATATGATAAGCCGAGTGAGCATGTCGGCTGTGATTTTGTTTCAACCAATGGCAACTCGTTTTGGGCCTTGTGCACACTCAACCTCTTTTCTTCAGATTTGGCACTTTGATTTTTATCAATTGATTGCTTCACTTCTTTGCCTTTTGTAGCCAATGTCATCACTTTAATTGGCTCTTTGTTATTTGAGATCAAATCTGAAGTAGCACACTTATGACCATCTCTTTTCACGCGGTAAACTTTCTTTACCGCCTCTTTCTTCTTGCTTGTGCTCTGGACCGATTCGTTATGATTGAAACGGTCTTTAACATGTGATTGTTCAAATGTTGATCTTCTTGGAGCTACATAATATTGGTGAGATGGTCTAAAATAAGATGGAGAATGTGCCCTTGTATCATACTTGTCCCATGAGGAATATGGATCTATATGAGCATAGTGAGGCATCCACGGCATTGGCATTGGCGGCCCAAAATAAGGATATGAATATATTGCATTAAAATTCTCACTTTGCCAATACCGATCCTCATATTTGCACCTTGGGGTGATCTTGGTTTCTTTGCATGATTTGGCCGATAAGCATTCTTCTCTTCAATCTTCTTTTGATATTTATCCAATAGTTCAACGAAGGTGATTTTTGATCTCTTACACTTGCGCTTATTTCGGCCTTTGTTTTCTTTTGGTTTGCTTTCATC
Source organism: Triticum urartu (assembly GCF_003073215.2). Taxonomy (NCBI): domain Eukaryota; kingdom Viridiplantae; phylum Streptophyta; class Magnoliopsida; order Poales; family Poaceae; genus Triticum; species Triticum urartu. The sequence goes on from NC_053022.1 coordinate 189,290,189, forward strand.
GATCATTGGATTTTCTTGCTGCCGCCCAGTCCTTGGCGTCTCCATTGTAGCTTCGATGGAATTCTCGCCCTTAAGATTATGTTCATTATGCTCTTCAACAACTTCTTTACTTGAAAGCTTGATCCCATCACCTACAGTTTTTACCTTCTCTTTAAATGGATCGGCTTGAAGCAGCCGATGCAAATCCTTTTTGCTATCGGGACCAATCGGAATAGACTGGTCATCTCTTGGTATTTCAACAAAATTCAATCGTCCTTCTTCAATGGCCAATTTAACTATTTGATGAAACATGTTGCAATCCTCGAAATTATGCTTGGACGAATCATGCAACTTACAGTACATTCGTCCTTGGCTTGATGGCTTAACATGGTGATCAAGAATTGTAATGTAATTATTTTTCAGTAACATATCAAATATTTGATCACACATGCTTGAATTGAAGGTATACTTCTTGTTTTCTAGCCGATCGTGTTGTGAGAACGGCTTTGGAGTTAAGCAAACGAATGGTTCAGATTTTGCATCACCCCATTCGGCAATGCATTGTGTTTTGCACTCTATCTCTATGTCTTTGGATAAGAAACTATACTGGCATCGGTTTGCTCAGAAGATTTTAACCTTGGCCTTAAATTTCTGAAACGAAAATAGCTAGAACATACATGTCTCAATTGAGACCAAGTGTAAGCCAAGTAAGAAATAAGCAGAGCTACCCAATTAGATATGAGCTTTAGATAAAGCAATGGGGAAAGCCTTGGCTGCAATAATTTTTCGCAATCGGTCTTTCTAAATGGTGGAATATGTTGACCAATATGCTTTGTGACAATCTGATTGCTAACAGATAAATTACCCTTCTTCATTGGTCTCTCAATAATTGTTATGAAATTTTTTCTAATATATGCATCAACAACTAAGTCATGGCCAAATCTGAAAACAGGTAAATTAATTGCTAGACATACCTCTTCAAATATGTTGGGAGAGCATGATGGTGGTGTGACTTGAAGAATATCTTGGTCCGCCTTCGGATAGCTCCCCAACGCCTTGTCATCATCTTTTCTTGATTTCGTGCATCATTAGTTTGAAGATCCTTGTCCACCAAACTTTCTTCGGCTACTTGTTTTTTTCTTGAAGCTCGTCAATTTCTATGGCACGAAACTCATAGGGAAGGAAGTAGGTTCCATTAAATTCAGAAAAATCAAGTATGGCTGTCTTGCTATACTTTCCATGCCCTTTCTCAACAATATTTTCATCTTTGGATTTGATGGATTCGGAATATATACTACTTGATTCGGCTTTTTCAACCGAAGCACTTTTAGTTTCCGAATCATCTTTATTTTCACCAGTTATATCAATTGGCAAGGCTTCTTTTCTTTGAGCCAATTCCCTATCAATTCTCTCTTGATGAAGTACTTGCACCCTATCACGTAAAGCTTTAACTCCATCTCAACCCGCTCTAGATTAGTTTGCCCCCCAATGCTTTTAGAATCTTTCGGCAATGAAGTAATAGTGTTGCCGAAATTTTGCAATTGTGTAGGGGGTGTATAATATGTTGCAGTACTAGGTGGAGGTGTATGCACTGTTGTATAACCATATATCAATGCATGTAGTTTCATCTTCCTGCAAAACTCTAGCCTTTATTGCAGCATAATCAGGAAACAACCCCTTTTCATATTGTTCAAGGCAAAGAACACTAATTTTCTTGTTTTTTGCCAAGCTCTTTTTTAATGCAGCCACAAGCGCTTCTGGAAGGGATTGCTCCACAATACTTTCAGATTCTTTCGGCAATGATTCGTGAGTGTTGCCGAAATTCTCGAATTGCGTTGAGTATGCATTATATGCTACAGTATTTGATGACGGCACATGTGTTCCTGTAAAATTTTCACTTATTCGGCTATGACCATGAAGATGTGGGGCCGAATTATGAACATCTACAGTTGCATACGGTGCTGAAAAATTACTAAAATGAGGTGTAGCATATGATGGTTGAGAGTAACTGGCCGAATAGCTAGTAGTAGCATGTCCAATTCTCCCATCCATCGGCAAGGTTCGATTCACATACTGCAAATTAGTTGCCGATGAATAAAAAGGTGAAACACTTTCTTCTATGCTATTGGAAATTTTAACATGAGGTGTTTCAAATTAATTAACCGAACCCATCATGTTGTTCACCGGCATATGGATTTGTGGAGTTGCCGATGCATGAGAGTTAGGATACATATGTTGTATGTTACTAGTATCATAAGAAGTTGAAACATGTAAATTACTTTGAATCGGCCTATGCACGTAATTAGATGCCTTATTGAAAAAACTAGGGCTAGCCGATAGAGTATAATCATTGAACAATCTAGTAACATCATATGCATTATTCGCATCTACAGTAGGGAATTGGGTATTCATATTACCTTTGTAGATTGCAAACCCTAGATGACGATCTCTTCATAGCAAGAACGGGCCGGAGGCCGTTCAAAGCTTCGTCCCCAGCGGAGTCGCCAAAAAGTGTGTTCGCACACGAACACGTTACCGTGTACCTCCAACGCCGAGGGTGATGCACCGCAGCTCACGTCGAAGGAGACTCGCCGGAAGCGCGGTACGCAAGACAATCCAGCGGGTGCTTTTGTAGACCCGAAACCCCACACGCCCGGGAGGGACCCCGTCAGGGCGCGCGGCGGCTATGGGCTGCCCTAGGTCGTCCTGACCGCCCCTAGGGCCTCGAGGTTCGTCGCCCTGCAATGAAGAAGAACGAACAAAGAACGAGAAAGAAGAATAACATGGGAGAAAGAGAAAGGTAAATGTAAAAGATGATAGATTGATTTGTTCGATTGTGTGTTGTTCAATCGGCCATCACCCATTAGATATATAAGAGGCGGCTGGACTTCCCGTGCAAGGAAAAGGCTTGGATTCACGTCCAAAACCCTAGTCAAATTCGGATTGGTTTTATCCGAACTTTCCAAAACTGTTCGGTTTAAACTGGCTGCACCTTGCGGGTCTTTTTTGTGGTGGTAAACCATCTCGGATGAAAACGAGCCCAAAAGCAATCTTGACCGTTTCGACGAGACGAACAACTTTCATGTTGAAGGTTTTTTTTATCAGAGGTCATCTTGAGGGTTAAATCGGTCGCGCAAAACAGGCTATTCCCTCGCGCTACCCATCAGACATGTGTCTGGTGAGGCGCGCCACATCTCGCCTCGTGACAGGGCTGCACTCCGATTGCTCTAACTTTTGCATACCAACTCGGATTTGGACGATTTCTATATCAAAATCAATCATTTCGACGAGACGAAGACAACCCGTGTAGATCATTTTTCCATTTCAGGTCGTCTTGGGGGCTAATCGGCCAAACTGTACTCTGAATATAACATTTTAGTATTTCAGCATAGTTTCGGCATTCGAGATAAAATAGGACGGTGATGACCCAAACTTCAATGATGTTCACATCAATAATACAGAACTCTTACATGTAGATCACTTCTCCATTTGAGGCCATCTTAAATAAGTTCTTGACCGTGCCAAAATCTGGTGTCAACAAATCCGTAGTCCCTGTTTCGAGTTGCAAATATTAGCAACAGAACCAGTATCAAATACCCAGGTGCTACTGCGAGCTCTGGTAAGGTACACATCAATAACATATATATCACATATACCTTTGTTCACCTTGCCATCCTTCTTATCCGCCAAATACTTGGAGCAGTTCCGCTTCAAGTGACCAGTCTGTTTGCAGTAGAAGCACTCATCTCAGGCTTAGGTCCAGACTTGAGTTTCTTCTCCCGAGCAGCAACTCGTTTGCTTTTCTTCTTGAAGTTCCCCTTCTTCTTCCCTTTACCCTTTTTCTTGAAACTGGTGGTCTTGTTGACCCTCAGCACTTGATGCTCCTTCTTGATTTCTACCTCCGCTGCCTTTAGCATTGCGAAGAGCTCGGGAATTGTCTTATTCATCCCTTGCATATTATAGTTCATCACGAAGCTCTTGTAGCTTGGTGGAAGTGATTGAAGAATTCTGTCAATGACACTATCAACAGGAAGATTAACTCCTAGTTGAGTCAAGTGGTTATGATACCCAGACATTTTGAGTATATGTTCACTAACAGAACTATTCTCCTCCATCTTGCAGCTATAGAACTTATTGGAGACTTCATATCTCTCAATCTGAGCATTTGCTTGAAATATTAACTTCAACTCCTGGAACATCTCATATGCTCCATGACATTCAAAATATCGTTGAAGTCCCGGTTCAAAGCCGTAAAGCATGGCACACTGAACGATCGAGTAGTCATCAGCTTTACTCTGCCAGACGTTCTTAACATCATCAATAGCATCTGCAGCAGGCCTGGCACCCAGCGGTGCTTCTAGGACGTAATTCTTCTGTGCAACAATGAGGATAATCCTCAAGTTACGGACCCAGTCCGTGTAATTGCTACCGTCATCTTTCAACTTTGCTTTCTCAAGGAACACATAAAAATTCAACGGAACAACATCACTGGCCATCTATCTACAATCAACATAGACAAGCAAAATACTACTAGGTACTAAGTTCATGATAAATTTAAGTTCAATTAATCATATTACTTAAGAACTCCCACTTAGAGAGGCATCCCTCTAATCATCTAAGTAATCACGTGATCCAAATCAACTAAACCATGTCCGATCATCACGTGAGATGGAGTAGTTTTCAATGGTGAACATCACTATGTTGATCATATCTACTATATGATTCACGCTCGACCTTTCGGTCTCAGTGTTCCGAGGCCATATCTGCATATGCTAGGCTCGTCAAGTTTAACCCGAGTATTCTGCATCTGCAAAACTGGCTTGCACCCGTTGTAGATGAACGCAGAGCTTATCACACCCGATCATCACGTGGTGTCTCGGCAAGACGAACTTTGGCAACGGTGAGTACTCAGGGAGAACACTTTTATCTTGAAATTTAGTGAGAGATCATCTTATAATGCTACTGTTAATCAAAGCAAAATAAGATGCATAAAAGATAAAAATCACATGCAATCAATATAAGTGATATGATATGGCCATCATCATCTCGTGCTTGTGATCTCCATCTCTGAAGCACTGTCATGATCACCATTGTCACCGGCGCGACACCTTGATCTCCATCGTAGCATCGTTGTCGTCCCGCCAACTATTGCTTCTACGACTATGACTACCGCTTAGTGATAAAGTAAAGCAATTATAGGGCGGTTGCATTGCATACAATAAAGCGACAACCATATGGCTCCTGCCAGTTGCCGATAACTTGGTTACAAAACATGATCATCTCATACAATATAGCATCATGCCTTGACCATATCACATCACAACATGCCCTGCAAAAACAAGTTAGACATCCTCTACTTTGTTGTTGCAAGTTTTGCGTGGCTGCTACGGGCTTAGCAAGAACCGTTCTTACCTACGCATCAAAACCACAACGATCACTACAAGAAATGTGTTAATCCATGACATATTTCTGATGACGTTCTCAAAAACCGTCATGATCGATGATGGATTTGTCTGGTTCATCATGAGATCCATCATGGATTATTGAGATGAGAACAAACCCAACTATAATGGCGCCCTTATGATGGACCTTCACGGATACCGTCACGAATCGACCAGCTATACACCAACCAGACCATCATGGATGGCTCATGCTGATGTGTCACGCGTGTTTGACCTACATATGTTAGCCTTAAAAAAATTAAGTTGTTCGGACTATGATAGACGGACTTCTAGTGTTTTTTAAAAAACATAATGGTGCTTCTGTGTGTCCCAACTTTGCTTTTTTTAGGGAAAAAAAGGACTGCTGCTTTTTCCGGCACAAAAAGGATAGTTACTATTGTGTCATCGTGACGTTGGGCTGCTCTAAGTCTTCTTTTCTACAGAAAAATGTGTCGGGCCTTCTGATGTTTTTTAGGAAAACAAAATGTTGTTGTGTGTGTGCTGTCCTGACGTTGTGTCGTGCTAAGTATTTTTTACAAAGAGAAAAACTGTATGATTTCTTTAATAAACCCTTATATTTAAATTAAAAAAAGGAGAGGTACCTAGAAGGCATCGAACTAGGGACTTCACGCTTATATATATATATACCTTTTATGTTTATGTTTCTGTTAAATGCCTTTATAAGTTCATATAGATAATGCCCCGCAAAAAAAGTTCTTATAGATAAAACGAGCCAAGTTTTTTACTTTTGTAAAAAGGTGATTGCACGGGGATTTGAACCACGTAGCACTAACATCTACGCTCCACTGAGCCAAGTTCTTACGTACAACGAGCCAAGTTTATTTTAGTATTTATAAAGTCAATTACACCGACGATGCTAGAACTTGGTGCAAATGATCATCTTAGCGCTAGAACTTGTGATGTACATTGAATTGGTGCAAATACTTGGCTCAGGCGTGCAAATACGGTGCTAATCATGTTTGTATACGCCGACAACGATGACGAGGCATGCCAACGTGGCACAAGGCCCGCTGTTAGTGACTGCAAGGTGACGACAAGACATGTGGCGTGTTCTTTCTGCAGAAAAACATAGGGATTTTTCACGTAAAAGCCATAATTCGAACTAGTGCCCCCGGTGTGACAAGCGTGCATGCTAGCCAAAATACCCAGATAACATTTGATGTTTTTGTAAGGATATTAAATACGATGACTTCGTAAATCTCAAAATGATATTGCCAACTCAGTCTCTCGAAAGTGCTCGTATGGTGTGTGTGCGTGTTTATAGGGGTAAGTGTATTGATGTATGTATGAACACTTGCGTATGCACCGTGTTAAAAAAAGTATATATATCTATTGGCAAAATAACTTAAACAAAAAATTAATAATTCAGGAAAAAAATGATTCGGCTGTGCAATTTAGAACCAGCGACCTGAGGTACCAGGACGGCCTACCAATACAAACAGTGGAACTTGGTAGCTACAGAAGATTGTTAATCTTTATGTCTATAACAGAACACCCGCTGGGCTAAACCAGACTACAGTTTGTGCGGCCCATTTAATACATGTTAGTATTTAATTTGATGATTTTTTAAATATTAATAAGTGGGCATTTTTAGTCTAATCTCTTTTATTTATATTATATTATTTATTTATTACTCCCTCTGATCAATAATCCGTTCAATAATAAGTGTCGCAACTTTGAACTATAATTTATTTCCTTATTTAAAAAAAATCCTTATTTGAATTACATATACATCAAAATGGCACTACCTCCAGTAAGCACACATAAATTCATTTAAACAATATTAAATAATCTCTAAAATTATAGAAACTACTAAAAAACAAAATATATGTATTATAGTACATGTGAAAATTCTATAGGAGTATGCATCATGTTTTAATTAAAAAAGAACATCACATGAATGGAACTCGAAGCTAAGACATGAATTTTAAGTGGTTAGCATCTTCCCACCTGGCAACTTGTATTTTCAAAATGTTTAATAGTGTTTGAAATGAAATTCAAGCATGTATTTTGAAAAAAAATCATCATGTATTCAAAAAACATTCAAAGTGTATCAAAAAATGTTATTTGTGTATACAAAAATATATTGCATCCTGTATATATTTATTCTATTTTAATTAGTTTGTGCCTCGAAGAGGAAAGCAAGAACTCTTTCCAAAATTATGTGGAAAGTAAGAAATTTTCTATATCTTCATTCGGAATTTATGTACCACAAGCATGCAGAATAATTGTTTCTTTCAAACACATGTTTATTTTTTTCCCTTTTTAGCTTTTCCTATTACAAATTAATGTAAGAAAAATAATAACAACTATTGATACACAATTATTGAGTTTTCTTTTTTGGTATTTAACAATCTTCATTGTATTCACTGTCGAGTAATTTGAAGAAGTAAACATGAACTTTTAAAAAAATACATGGATTTAAAAATTAAAAAATATATTTTCATTTAGCACCACAAACACAGATAATTAACGTTTACATGCATTGTATTTTTTTCAAATATACAATTATTAGAAAAAATTATAATGGATATTAAACAATGTGCAATAATAAGAATAAAAAAATATGTACTAAAAATAGCTCAACTTGAATTATAAAATTCAAAAATATTCTTAAAATAACTAGAAAAATGTTATTTGTATTAATGATTCTATGTTTAAGACTTATACAAGAAAATAATGGTAATTCGAGACATAATGGTGCCAAGACCCGATCCATAACTTGAGCCTATGAATTTTCCAGTTTTAGAAAATGCAAATGAAATCTAAAAAATATGAAACCTTCCATGTTGTCATTATATTATCCCTAGAGAGTGTGGTAAAATTTGAGAAGGTTTTGTAAAAAATAATTCTAATGTACACTACTTGGAAACTAAAACATGTGTGAGGAAAAAAAAATCATGTTTTCAGGAGGGATCGAGTGGGATTTGTAGGCGAAGTGTCGATTGCTTCAACTGTTGACCTTGAAACGTATTCTACACTCAACATACAACATCACACATTCCTTGCCAAAATTTAGATTTTTGTGGGGGGTACATTTGTTATTTCTAAGCCATTAAGTGCATTTATAGGCATTTAACAGATATAGTTGAAATTTAAATTGCGAGTGCATGAAAATGTTGTTAGAATGGGTTAACAAAAGCTATTTATGTTAACGAGTCTATATTTAGGCCTTACCCAAGAAAAGAAGAGGCATTCCAAACATCAAGTTGCCAAGACGGGACCCGAACTCAGAGCATATTGGTTTTGTAATTCTAGAAAATGCAAACGAAGTCTCAAAAGCATAAAACCTTGCATGATGTCATTATATGATCCCTAGAGTGTGGTACAAATTTGATAATTTTCTAAAAAAATCATGGCACACATGCTTGGGAAACAGAACATTGTTGAGGAAGAATCATCGTTTCCAGAGGAATATGTTGGGTCTCAAGCAAAAGTGTTAGTTGCTTCATTGGTTGTCCTTGAAACTTTTTCTACACCTCAAAAATGCACCATCACATGGTCCTTGTCAAAATTTTATATTCAAAGTTTGATATGCAAATTATAATGGGTTGTACAAACTTTAAAAGTTGCCTTCAGTTATACGAATCATCCTTAGAGATGTTTCCATTTCTAAACAATGCACACCAACTTTCCTCACATCATTTGAAAATTTTCTATCAAGATTACTCATCCAAACTACGATCCCATGACAAACAATTGATTCTGCACCACTTTTAGATATTTTTATAATTTTTGTCTCAATAGGCTGCAAATAGAAGTTTGATGTGTGCCTAACAAATCATTGATCCTATCATCTGTTTTCAGGATATGAGCTAAATCTAATATATGTTCTTAAATATTTTTTTGGTAAAACATTTTAGCCTTATTTGGGATCTATGTAGTTCAAATTGAAATTAATTTCAATAAACACGTGGAAATCATTTCAACTATAGAAAATGTCAAATTAGTGGAGATTTTTGTTGAATGTCCTACAAAACAAGATATATGTATTATATTACATGTGGAAAATGTACTGTGATATACTCCCTCCGTAAACTAATATAAGAGCATTTAGAATACTAAAATAGTTATCTAAACGCTCTTATATTAGTTACAGAGGGAGTATAAGATAATTATTTTTGCAAGTTACTCCCTCCGTTTCAAAATAAGTGTCTTGAGCTTAGTACAAATTTATACTAGAGCTAGTACAAAGTTGAGACACTTATTTTGGGACGGAGGAAGAAAAAGGCTGCCTTAATTAGTTATTCAAAAAATAGAATCAAAATACTTGAAATTTTGGGCCGGCCTCATTGCCAACAAAGGCCATGTCGGGTTTCCAGCAGAACTGGCAATCCAACCTGAGGGGAAACCTGCGTTGTGATTGGTTAGTCTAACTGTCCCACGGATCGCCAGTCTCAACCGTCCGATCTTCCGAGATCCAACGACAGGAAATGCTCCACCTTTTCACCTACGCCTTCTTCCTCCTTTGCCTATCCATTCTTGCGCACATGAGCTCCAGCACCCATGTCCGCACTCCCCACCTCAACCTTCTCCAGCCATGTCCGGAGCGGGAGGCAAGTGGATGGTCTCCTCCGTCACGGAGGGACATATCAAAAAGCTGAGGAAGGCCGGATACCTATCTAACGACATCGCGTATCGGCTCCCCGAAAAGGGGCAGCTCATCCCCACCCCTAGGCCCCATGAGAGGGTGGTGTTCCTCCCCCATTTCCTCCGCGGACTGGGCTTCCCTCTTCACCCATTTTTCCAGGGGCTCATGTTCTACTACAGCCTGGATTTCCACGATCTGGCCCCGAACTTTGTCCTCAACATCTCGGCGTTTATCGTCATGTGCGAGGCCTTCCTCCGCATCCGCCCCCATTTCGGCCTATGGCTCAAGACTTTCAACATCAAGCCAAAGGTGGTGCGCGGCATCCAGGCGGAGTGCGGAGACGCCATGGTGGGCAAGATGGCCAACGTCCTCTGGCTCGAGGGCTCCTTTGTGGAGACCCTGAAGGGGTGGCAATCGGGGTGGTTTTACATCACCGAGCCGCGCGACGCCGAATGGGTCGCACCCCCTGAGTTTCGATCCGGACCCCCTACCCGGCTCACCTCCTGGAAGGAGACGGGCCTGTCGTGGGGTAAGAAGGGAGAGCTGACCGGACTCCAAACATGCGACCAAACCCTGGTGTATAAGAAGCTCAAACTTGTCAACGTGGTCCAGGTTATGCTCATCCGCTTGATCCTCCCGTGTCAACAACGGGCTTTCAACCTGTGGGAGTTTGACCCGGCATGGCACCAAACCTTGAACAGGCTCTTCGACACGACGTACGAAGATGCCAGGAAGGTGCTTTTCAAGGGCGCCGAGGCTCCCACATCCACTACCGAGGATCGCGGATTCAGTGCGCAGCGTCACGCTCTCGCGGTAAGCTCTTTTTTTTTCCTTTTACAGGGTATCAGTTTTTCATAGTTTGATTCCATGCGGGATCTAAGCTCCCTTTCCTTTGATAGGATTGGCAGGTGACATCCAGACAGATCAACTGTCCGGCTCCTATGCCCGAAGGCCCAGTGGACGCTCGCCTGGCGAAGCTGCTGGTTCCGGCACCCTATGTGGTGCCGGAGAAGAAGGCCGCGGGGACTCGAAAGAGTGCCTGGTGCCAGGAGGTGTCGGATCCATCATCCGATGGTTCCGAGGCGCATTCCTCCCGTGAAGACGAGAAGGAAGAAGAGGAGAACTCTCCCCCTCAAGCGGGAGGAGAGAATAAAAGGAAGGCCGCCCTCTCTGGGAGGCCGGAGGGTCCAAGAAGGGGAAAACCCTTCCTCCGAACTGCTCCACCGACGCCGACGTCGGCGGAGAGGAGTGGCAGCCCAGGGCCAAGCCCCTGGCAAAATCGTAAGTATCCGGATACCAGAGTAATTCATAGTATTCGTTTATTGCACAGCTTTCCCTTACATCGAATATGTTTATGCAGCCCACCCAAAGACCGGCTCGACGCGTCGTCGAGCGGCTCACTGGACTCGTTGCATGTGAACTCTCTTCCGATGGCTTCCTCCCACCGCCCTACGGACGACACCAAAGTGTTGTCCCAACAGGTTCCAAGCCGGGAGGAGGTGGTCCTGGAGGCGACGCAAGGCGACCTCCCGGACTCCAGGAGCAAAGGGGATGAAACCCCCCATGGCTCCAAGTCTGGCTCTAGGCCGGACACTGCTCCGGAACTTCAAAGGTTCCAGAGTCCGGCGGGCGACCTCCTTCCAAGAGGAGCCAGCCCACTGTGCCGGTGGCCCCCGTCCAACCGGAGGCACCGGACAATATGCTGGAGGCGCTCCAAGGAGCCTCCATCGACGAGGAGCACCGCGCTATTATGAGTGCGGTGGTCCAGAAGGTTCAGTCCGCCAAGAGCGGACTGACTGAAGCTTGTACTAGCCTTTTGACAGGCTTTGAGGTAAATAAAGAATGTGTAAATAATAGTACCGCATAGACAGTAGCCTCTGATGCTCTGTTTGGCGTTCGGTAAGAAAATCCGAATATAGGATCAAATAGAATTTGCAGGAGTCTAACAAAAATGAGTCAATATGCGTATGCAGGCTTCTCTGCTTGCGTCCGCCGCACTGACTGCGAAAGTGGACACGCTAAAGCAGAACCTCGAGCGGTCCGAGCAAGAGCTCGGTCGTGCCAAGAAGCAGCTAGAGGACAATGAAGGTAAGAAATACCTTGTTTAAATATATATAAAAAAGGTGCAATTGCAAAAAACGACAGGTTTATCGTGGCTATTGTAGGGGCCACATCTAAGGTGGTGACCCTTAAGCAAGCGCTGGACGAGGCCGAGAAGAGGGCAGCCTCGGAGCGCACTGAGCGGGAGAAGTATGAGGCCGAAGTTGGCAAGGTGCGGCAAGAGCTCCAGGCTCTCATGGAAAAACATGAGAGTTTGGAGCTTGACTCAAAGACGCGAGCGTCCGAGCTCGCGGTGGCTATTGAAAATGCCAAGTCTGCCAAGGCCAAATCCCAAAAGGCCCTCCAGGAGTTGGATGAGGTGAAGAAGATAGCGGCGGGGAAGGCATTCTTTATGCAAAGCAAACACATAAACGTGAGTTACTTGTTACTTACCCGAATCCGGAGCTCTCCAGGAGCGTTCACAGATCTTCCCCGGAGTGTGTCCGATGCCGCCGCATTCTTTCAAGCCGAGGAGGGCAGCTCGACGGAGAAGGTGTTCTGGTCTCAGTATGCTGAGGCCGGACACCCCGTGCCCCTGAGCGACCAGCTGAAGCAACTGGTCGAGCTCCACAAGGCGGCCGAACAGGCCATGAAGGGCCTCATTGTTTGGCTGTGGCCTGGAGGGGCTCTGCCTGGGAGCTATTTCGGGCTGGTGCGGCGGCTGGTGGAGGCCTGTCCAAGGCTCGAAGTCATCAAGTGCTCCGTCTGCATTGAGGGTGCCCGTAGGGCCCTTGCCTGTGCTAAGGTGCACTGGGGCAAGCTGGATGCTGAGAAGCTTGTTAAGCACGGGCCATCGCCGGGGAAAGAGCATCGCAAGCCCGAGAATTACTATAAGGATGTTCTGAAGGGTGCCCGCCTTGTGGCGGATGAATGTTCTAGGGATGTAATTTTTGAGTGAAACTTGCTCGTTTTGTCCTGTGCACTGAAAACTTGTTTATATGCGCTAAGCAATGTTGTTGGAATTTAAAATATTACCTTCTGTGCGGCTGTTTATCAATTCTGAGAGATGGCGAGTCGTTGGCTTCTGCCCCCGTGCCGCTAGTGCTAGGGTGTTCGGGGATAAACCTGAGCGCTCTTTTTCCCATGTTTGGGTCCTTCGAGGGAGGCGCTCAGCCCAACGAACAAGGCAATCGGATTGTAATGCGTGAACACTCTCACTTAGCCATAGAATTCTATAATTTTAAATTTCGGCGAAGCCCCTGGTATTCGGAAGACCGAGTTCGAGGCGCTATCCACGCCTTGGCCGGACAGAGCCGGCTCCTCGCCCTAAGCGGCATAAGTCTTTAGGGACTCAAAAAAACCTCTCGAACAGCGACCAGCTCTCGCTTCATCATGGCAGTCAGTTTTAGCTTTCTCCACTGAGGTGCTCGACCCAGCTCAACTGGGGCACAATCGCAGTGGTTCTCCTAGTGCTACCTTAGCCGATATAGTGGAACGTAAGGCACCAAAACATAGGAGCCGGGCAAACCCAACTATTGACCCAAGACATGATTCGGAGCCGATGCATATAATGCTATGAGTTCGGGGTGCCGCACTTGTTAAAGTGTTCGGACTTCTCGCACCATATTGAGGGGTACTAAAGCCCCTGGCGTATTTTGGCCGTACCAACGTGTACGGGTGCAACATGTCTCTAAGGAACATATATAAAGAAAAAAGGTAATGCAAAAATAGATGAAAGCTATGCATTGTTTATTAAAAAGGGTTGCGATCAAAGCAGAACGATACAAATAATGCGATAAGTGGAAGGTTGGACTAGTTAACAGTCCGTTCCAGGGGCAAGCTGCGGAATAGTATGCGGAACGGGTATACTGCTCGTGATGGAGACCACCTGGGAGTTCCGTAGTGCGGCGTGGCTTGTCTGCTTCCCTGGTTCTTGCATCGTTTGTGCGGCAATTGAACTGCCGAACAGGCCTTCCGAAGGATGAAGTCCTGAACGTAAGAGAAAATTAAAAAATCGGCAGCCCCTGGTACGGTTTAAGCCATGTTTTTGGCGTGCCGTGATGGTGCCCCTCCCCCTGTGCCCGTGGTATCTCTAGAGCATAGTTACGTATGCGAAGTACTGGCGTCGCCTTTTTGCGAGGGTTGGGGCCACATTGATATGCCTGCTCAGATCATGCCAGGCGGTCTTGTTGTAGGTTACTCCGGGCGCGCTTGACGGTGTTCGGTCGTTTAGTGGCCGGACTGGAGAACTGCCTGGAGAGGCTGCTTTGAACTTCCGCTTCAAGGGCCGCCGTGTGCTCCTCCGTTCGGAGGAAGCGTTCGGTGTTTCCAATGACCGTAATTACTCCTCGAGGGCCTGGCATCTTAAGCTTAAGGTATGCGTAATGCGGTACCGCATTGAACTTAGCGAATGCGGTTCGCCCGAGCAGTACGTGATAGCCACTGCGAAACGGGACTATGTTGAAGATTAAGTCCTCACTTCGGAAATTATCCAGGGATCCGAAGACCACTTCAAGTGTGACCGAGCCTGTACAGTTGGCCTCTACACCTGGTATTACGCCTTTAAAGGTCGTTTTGGTGGGCTTAATCCTCAAGGGATCTATGCCCATTTTCCGCATTGTATCCTGGTAAAGCAGGTTCAGGCTGCTGCCGCCGTCCGTAAGGACTCTAGTGAGATGAAATCCGTCAATAATTGGGTCAAGAACCAATGCGGCGAATCCGCCATGACGGATGCTAGTGGGATGGTCCCTTCGATCAAAGGTGATCGGGCAGGAGGACCATGGATTGAACTTTGGGGCGACTGGCTCTACCGCGTATACGTCCCTTAACGCGCGCTTCCGCTCCCTTTTGGGGACGTGGGTTGCATATATCATGTTCACCGTCCGCACTTGTGGGGGAAAACCCTTCTGTCCACTGTTGTTCGGCGGCCGGGGCTCCTCGTCGTCATCGCTATGCAGCTCCTTGTCTTCATTTTCGGTGTTTAACTTGCCTTCCTACTTGAACACCCAACAATCCCTATTGGTGTGATTGGCCGGATTTTCAGAGGTGCCATGTATCTGGCACGAGCGGTCGAGTATTCGGTCCAAACTGGACGGGCCCCTAGGATTCCTTTTGAATGGCTTTTTCCGCTGACCAGATTTAGAGCCTCTGAATCCGGCATTAACTGCCATCCTGTTGGAAAGCTGATAAGCCAATGCCGAGCTAGTCCTTTAAGCTTGAGTGGGAGGTATTTGATGGCGTGGAAATCATCGCCGCGGGCCATGTGGATATGAAGGAGATAATCCTCGATCCATACCGCAGGATCTGTTGTGCCATCATATGATTCAATGTTTATGGGTTTGAAACCCTCGGGGATTTGATGATCCATTATTTCATCTGTAAAGCAGAGTGGGTGTGCGGGGCCTCTGTACTGGGCTATATCATTACGTAGCTCCAATGAGCCTTGTCTACTGTGTTCGGCCCCGCCGAATTTGTGGCCGACGTGACGGTTACCGTCTTGAGACATGGGGCGCCCACGCGATCCATAGATCGATCTTGTTTGCCTTGCCTTGTCCTCCAACATGTCTTGTAAGTCCGGCGCGTATTCCCGTGCCTTGGTACGGGGTGCGGCTTGAGTGGAGGGCAGAGAGGCCTCTCTGTCACGACCACGAGGTGGCCGGTCGGCCGCATCATGTGCTTGCTCCTGTAATCGGGGTAGCAACCTACGCTTTGTGTAGCTCTTAGAGGGGCGTTCGAGTTTATGCTCTTCGGCCACAAGGACTTTAGTCCATCTGTCGACTAGCAAATCTTCATCAGCTCGAAGTTGTTGCTTTTTTTTCTTGAGGCTTCTTGTCGTGGCCATAAGCCTGCGTTGAAATCGCTTTTGCTCGACGAGATCCTCTAGCACGATGAATTCATCGTCGTCGAGGCTTGCCTCATCTTCGGAGGGAGGCATATAATTATCGTCCTCGACCTCTCTGTCTGCTGCTCTCTCATGAGGGCTGGTTTCTCCATCCTCCTGTGCTAAATCTTGCTGGAGGGGGTTTTCTTCGGCGCTTTCCGGAGTATTATTATCTCCCGTGCTGGAATCACCTTGTTTGTTTTAGCGGGATTTTGAGCGGCGCCGCTGACGCCGGCGCTTAGGCTGTTTCTTGGAGGGGTCATCCTCCGCTGTTCCATCGCCATCTCCCTCTTTTGGGGTGTCCACCATGTATATGTCATACGATGAGGTGGCTTTCCAGGGCCTAGTAGGTGCTGGTTCTTCATCATCTCCTTCATCGGAGTCGAAGTCGAGCATGTCAGTTAAGTCGTCGACAGTGGCTACAAAGTGGGTGGTGGGTGGGCTTTGAATTTCTTCATCGTCCGTACCCCAACCTTGCTGACCGTAGTCCGGCCAGGGCTCTCCTGATAAAGAGAGAGACTTCAGTGACTTCAGGATATCGCCGAAAGGCGAGTGCTGAAAGATGTCTGCGGCAGTGAACTCCATGATCGGCGCCCAATCGGATTCGATCGGTAGGGGCGTGGAGAGTTCGAAGTCCGGAGAGGAGTCCGTTTCTTTGGAGTGACGAGTCTCGCAGAGTGCGGGGCTGGTGCTTGGCTCAATCGTCGTTGGGGTCGCAGCCCCCGAGGTGACGCCCAACCGCCCATCCTTGATCGACGCAGTTGGCTCCGAATTAAGGGTCGGGGCCGATGCGGGTGCGGCCTCCAGGGCACTGTTCGGCGGCAGATCTAGATCATGCTCGTCGTGACATTGCGGCGCGCTCGGCAGTGGCTCGAATCCGTCGAAGATCAAGTCCCCGCGGATGTCATCCGTGTAGTTTAAACTTCCAAATCTGACCTGACGACCAGGGGCGTAGCTTTCGATCTGCTCCAGACAGCCAAGCGAATCGGCCTGCAGTGCGAAGCCGCCGAAGACGAAGATCTGTCCGGGGAGGAAGGTCTCACCCTGGACTGCATCGCTATCGATGATCGTAGGAGCCATCGAGCCTAACGGCGACGACACAGAGGAACCCTCAATGAAAGCACCAATGTCGGTGTCAAAACCGGCGGATCTCGGGTAGGGGGTCCCAAACTGTGCGTCTAGGCCGGATGGTAACAGGAGACAAGGGACACGAAGTTTTACCCAGGTTCGGGCCCTCTCGATGGAGGTAAAACCCTACGTCCTGCTTGATTAATATTGATGATATGGGTAGTACAAGAGTTGATCTACCACGAGATCGAGGAGGCTAAACCCTAGAAGCTAGCCTATGGTATGATTGTTGATGTGTATGTTGTCCTACGGACTAAAACCCTCCGGTTTATATAGACACCGGAGAGGGATAGGGTTACACAAAGTCGGTTACAATGGTAGGAGATCTTCATATCCGTATCGCCAAGCTTGCCTTCCATGCCGAGGAAAGTCCCTTCTGGACACGGGACGGAGTCTTCAATCTTGTATCTTCATAGTCCAGGAGTCCGGCTGAAGGTATAGTCCGGCTATCCGAACACGCCCTAATCCAGGACTCCGTCACTCGCCTTTGCTGGCGTCCCATGTCTTGGCCGGTGTTTTCCATAACATGTCTAACTCCTCTTGAAGTAGCCCCAGATACAAATTAATACTATTTCCTGGTTGTTTCGGCCCTTGAATAAGCATGCTCATGTGAATGTACTTCAATTTCATGCACAACCAGGGGGGGAGGTTGTACATCCATACAAACACAGCCATGTGCTATGGTTGGTGTTCTGATTGCCAAACAGATTCATGCCATCAGTACACGTGCCGAGCACGATGTTCCTTGAATCACATCCAAAATACCGATAGAAGTTGTTCAACGCTCTCCACTGGCTTACATCCTTGACGTGTCTCAGCTTTGGATCATCTCCATCGTCGGGCTTCTTCCTCTCCGCGTGCCAGCGCATTAGCTTTGCTTCCTTGGGATCTATAAAATACCTGTGGAGATGGGGAGTGATCGGTAAGTACCATACCACTTTCTGGGGACATTTCTTCCCAGCCTTCTTGTATCGAGAAGCATTGCACACCGGACAGCTTGTTTTTTCCGCGTGCTCCTTCCGATAAATTATGCAATCGTTGATGCATGCATGGTATCTAACGTGTGGCAGATCAAGAGGGCACACGATCTTCTTGGCCTCATCAAGACTACTAGGACATAGATTACCCGCGGGAAGAACATCCTTTAGGTACTTGAGATGCTCATCGAGGCTAGTGTCGGTCCATTTGTTTTTAGCCTTCGTCTTCAGGAGTTGGAGCGTGAAACTCAAGCAGGTCACCTCAGGATTGCAACCATCATACAATGGAGTGTTCAAGTCTACCACCAGTTGCTCTAGCTTAGCCTCCTCTCTAGAACCAGCTCTCTCAGTACTCGTCTCCTTGCAAAGCAATGCTTGAACATGAGGGTCCCACACGATTGAACTTAGTACCGACGAACTCTGCTGCGTGGAGTCCATGTCGTTCTCTCCGCCGCCATGCCCGGCCCCTTCTCCGCCGCCATGTCTGGCCTCTTCCTCGCCGCCATTATCAATCATCTCTTCGTCTTGCCCCATGTCATCATTGCCTTCCCCATCGGCATCCTCAACATCGTCATCCTCATCTTCAATTATCCACCGAGTATAGCCATCCATGAAACCAGTCATGAGCAGGTGCGCTTTGACACGACCATCGTCATGGGGGTCGAGCCAAACTATTCCTTTGCATTTTCGACACGGACATAAAACCTCTGTCAGGTTATTTTCCTTCATGTCCTGCACCGCCCACTGCAACCACCTGTCCACCATCGCTCCACTGACCATCGTCAACTCTGCACGGTAATAATAAACAAATTGATTATAAAAATGTGTGCATTCATCAAATTCATACAAAAATTCGGCATGACCTTCCTTAAAATAGGACATATATAGATCTAGAGTTTCCCGGAATTCGCCGAAACAGAAATAAATCGACATTTCGGCAAAACATAGGCAACTCAAAAGCACAATTTGGCGTCAACTCATGCCACACACAAAATTTCCATAAACATATCACACACACATAAACATATTTCCATTTTGCAAAAGCATGAAATTTTAATCACCTCTATCTCGAGATCGAGCACACGGTGGAGATGATGTTGTAGGGAGATCAAAAGTGCACAAATCTCTTCTTGACAAAGATAGATCTAGTTAGGGGCAAATAGGTCACTTAACTAAATGCTACATCTACCTAGCTACCTAATTTGGGAGGAGAAATCTTCAACTAGTGGAGGGGAAGGAAAAAGAGAAAGGAGATGCATTAATGGAGGTGGTGTAGTTATAGCTAGGAGTAATGAAGAGAGAGAAAGGTAGGTAGAAGAGGGAGAGTAATGGGGGGAGAAGTATTGAGGAAGAAGAAGAGTGAGAGAGGGAGGATGTGGGAGGTAGGGGAAAGGGAGGAGAGGAGATGGGGAGGGGGAGGTGGAAAAAGGTGGTGGGTGCTACGTCTTAGCAGTAGCGCGGGAGCAAAAGTGCGCTGCTGCTAAGAGCGTAGCAGCAGCGCGCTTTCCTATCATGCGCTACTGCTAAACGGGCCAACCGTCTGGACAATTTCAAAATTAGCAGCAACGACGTGACTAAAAAGAGCGCTACTACTATGGCATTAACAGCAGCGCGCTTCCTGACGCCGCGCTACTGGTAAACTTAGGTCGTTGTGTACTGTCGGTGGATTTTTGTAGTAGCGCGGTTTAAACATCACGCGCTACTGCTAAATTTGCACCAGTAACGCGCTTTCCGTAACCGTGCTGCTACTAATTAGCAGCAGCGCCTCTTTTTATGCCGTGCTGCTGGTAAGATTCTGTGTATAAGGTTTTCCCTAGTAGTGTTGACTTGACCCATTCCGTTAGCTTAGCACTTGATCGTTTAGTATGTTGCTATTGCTTTCTTCATGACTTGTACATGTTCCTATGACTACGAGATTATGCAACTCCCATTTACCGGAGGAACACTTTGTGCGCTACCAAACGTCACAACGTAACTGGGTGATTATAAAGGTGCTCTACAAGTGTCTCCGAAGGTACTTGTTGAGTTGGCGTATTCCGAGATTAGGATTTGTCACTCCGATTGTCGGAGAGGTATATCTAGGCCCACTCGGTAATGCACATCACTATAAGCCTTGCAAGCATTGTAACTAATGAGTTAGTTGCGGGATGATGTATTATGGAACGAGTAAAGAGACTTGCCGGTAACGAGATTGAACTAGGTATTGAGATATCGACGATCGAATCTCGGGCAAGTAACATGCCGATGACAAAGGGACCAACGCATGTTTTTATGCGGTTTGACTGATAAAGATCTTCGTAGCACTACTAGGAAAAGGCCTACTAGTGGCGCACCAGTTTTGCCTACTAATGGCGCACTACTAGTGCGCCACTAGTACCACGCCACTAGTATTTTTTACTAATGGCGCACCTGTAGTGCGCCATTAGTATGCCTAGAGGTGCGCCATTACTATCTAACTTAGTAATGGCGCACCACATAGAAGTGCGCCATTACTATCTATCTCGGGTCACTATGGCTTAATCTCGGGTCAATATGCTTAATCCCAGGCCAAATCGCACTCCGTAGTCAAACTTCCAGAAAGGTCACCCATCCTCACACTACTCCAGCCCAAGCACGCTTAACTTCAGAGTTCTGTCCAACCCCAGCACCAGCTCACTTCACAGGCACTTGTAAATTTTCCCAACAACTAGACCACATATCACATGGGAAACTTATTTTCTTTTATTTTTTCTGACATTTTCATCATTTTCTTTTATTTTTTTTAAAACTGAAAAGGCGGTCCACAGGGGGGGGTGCATGCGAGGGAATTTTTGGGCCAAGTTAGTAATGGCGCACCGTGGGAGTGGTGTGCCATTACTAGTTCAAGTAATGGCGCACCACTCCCACGGTGCGTCATTACTAGTTTTCAAATAATATAAAAAAAATTGAAAAAAAATTTACTAGTGGCGCACCGTGGATGTGGTGCGCCATTACTAGTTTAACTAGTAATGGCACACCACTCCCACGGTGCGCCATTACTAGTTTTCAAAAAAATGAATTTTTTTTAAAAATTTACTAATGGCGCACCGTGGATGTGGTGCGCCATTACTAGTTTAACTAGTAATGGCGCACCACTCCCACGGTGCGCCATTACTAGTTTTGAAAAAAAAATCTTGTTACTAATGGCGCATCGTGGGTGTGGTGCGCCATTAGTATTTGGACACTAATGGCACACCAACACATGGTGCACCATTAGTATATAGTAGTGGCGCACCACATGTCTGGTGCGCCATTAGTGTCAATTTCATCTATAGCCCTTTTCCTAGAAGTGTAGGGTCCGCACGCTTAAAGTTCGGTGACGATCGGTATTATGAGTTTTCGTGTTTTGATGTACCGAAGGTAGTTCAGAGTCCCAGATATGATCACGGACATGACGAGGAGTCTCAAAATGGCCGAGACATAAAGATCGATATATTGGACGACTATATTTGGACACCGGAAAGGTTTCGGACATATACCAGAGTACCGGGGGGTTACCGGAAGCCCCCCAGGGGCTTAATGGGCCTTAGTGGAAATAGAGGGCAGCAAGGGGAGTGTGGAGCGCGCACCCCAAGGCCCAAACTGAATTGGTTTAGGGCAAGGGGGGCCGCTGATGACCCACAAGTATAGGGGATCTATCGTAGTCCTTTCGATAAGGAAGAGTGTCGAACCCAACGAGGAGCAGAAGGAAATGATAAGCGGTTTCCAGCAAGCTATTCTCTGCAAGTACTGAAATAAGTGATAACAGATAGTTTTGTGATAAGATAATTTGTAATGAGCAACAAGTGACAAAAGTAAATAAGGTGCAGCATGGTGGCCCAATCCTTTTTGTAGCAAAGGACAAGCCTGGACAAACTCTTATATGATGTAAAGCGCTCCCGAGGACACATGGGAATATCGTCAAGCTAGTTTTCATCACGCTCATATGATTCACCTTCGGTACTTTGATAATTTGGTATGTGGGTGGACCGGTGCTTGGGTACTGCCTTTACTTGGATAAGCATCTCACTTATGATTAACCTCTATTGCAAGCATCCGCAAATACAACAAAAGTATGAAGGTAAACCTAACCATAGCACGAAACATATGGATCCAAATCAGACCGTTACGAAGCAACGCATAAAGTAGGGTTTAAGCTTCCGTCACTCTAGCAACCCATTATCTACTTATTACTTGCCAATGCCTTCCTCTAGGCCCAAACAATGGTGAAGTGTCATGTAGTCGACGTTCACATAACACCACTAGAGGAGAGACAACATACATCTCATCAAAATATCGAACGAATACCAAATTCACATGACTACTAATAGCAAGACTTCTCCCATGTCCTCAGGAACAAAAGTAACTACTCACAAAGCATAAACATGTTAATAATCAGAGGGGTATTAATGTGCATATAGGATCTGAACATATGATCTTCCACCAATTAAACCAACTAGCATCAACTACAAGGAGTAATTAACACTACTAGAAACCTACTAGCACCAATCCCGGACATGGAGACAAGAATTGGATACAAGAGATGAACTAGGGTTTTGAGATGAGATGGTGCCGATGAAGATGTTGATGGAGATTGCCCTATCCCGATGATAGGAGCGTTGGTGATGACGATGGCGATGATTTCCCCCTCCGGGGGGGGAGTTTCCTCGGCAGAACAACCCCGCCAGAACCCTAGATTGGTTCCGCCAAGGTTCCGCCTCATGGCGGCAGAGTTTTGTCCGAGAAGATGACTTATGATTTTTTTTTCACATTGAAAGAGTCCATATAGCAGAAGATGGTCACCGGAGGGCTACCAGGGGGCCCACGAGGTACGGGGGTGTGCCTAGGGGGGTAGGGCGCGCCCCACCCTCGTGGGCAGGGTGTGGCCCCCCCAGTGAAGTTCTTGCGCTCAATGTTTTTTATATATTTGGAAAACATCATCCGTGAAGTTTCAGGACTTTTGGAGCTGTGCAGAATAGGTCTCTAATATTTGCTCCTTTTCCAGCCAGAATCCCAGCTGCCGGCATTCTCCCTCTTTATGTAAACTTTATAAAATAAGAGAGAATAGGCATAAGTATTGTGACGTAATGTGTAATAACAGCCCATAATGCAATAAATATTGATATAAAAGCATGATGCAAAATGGACGTATCAACTCCCCAAAGCTTAGACCTCGCTTGTCCTTAAGCGAAAAGCCGAAATCGAAAAATATGTCCGCATGTTTAGAGATGAAGGTGTTGATAAAAATAAAATACGGACACGAGGGCATCATGATCGTTCTTAGAGCAGCAACTTATATAATTCTTGTCATATGATATCTTATGCTAGAGTAATAATTCAATCACAATATCAAGTATGAATCGTAAAATTCATTGAAAACTAACAAACTATAATCTCAATCATTGAAGCAATTGCAATTTATCATAGCATAGGAAAGAGTCAATGTCTAAGAGCTTTTCAGCAAGTCCACATACTCAACTATCATATAGTCTTTCACAATTGCTGACACTCACGCAATACTTATGGGTATGGAGTTTTAATCGGACACAGAGAAAGATAGGGGCTTATAGGTTTTCCTCCCAACGTTTTACCTCAAGGGTAATGTTAACAGTAATAGTTTATGAAAACCCACATCCAATTAGCCATATATACCAGGATCTTTCCAACATATTGTGCTTGCCAAAGGATAAAATGTAAAAAGGAACGGTGAAGATCACCATGACTCTATTGCAGTATCGGAGATAAAAGTAAAAGATAGGCCCTTCACAGAGGGAAGTAGAGGTTGTCATGCATTTTTATGGTTGGATGCACAAAATCCTAATGCGAAAGAACGTCACTTTATATTGCCACTTGTGATATGGACCTTTATTATCCAGTATGTCGCTTTTATTACTTCCATATCACACGATTGTATAAAGCTTATTTCTATCACACCAATCAATCCTACATATTTAGAGAGCAATTTTTATTGCTTGCACCGATGACAACTTACTTGATGGATCTTAATCAACCTGTAGGTAGGTATGGTGGACTCTCATGGCAAAACTGGTTTAAGGGTGTTTGGAAGCACAAGTAGTATCTCTACTTTGTGCAATGAATTTGGCTAGCATGAGGGGGAAAGGCAAGCTCAACATGTTGGAGGATCCAAGATAATATAATTTGTCTCAGATGTAAGAAAACATAACCCATTATGTTGTCTTCCTTGTCCAATGTCAACTCTTTAGCATGTCATATTTTAATGAGTGCTCACAATCATAAAAGATGTCCAAGGTAGTATATTTATATGTGAAGACCTCTCTTTCTTTATTACTTCCTATCAATTGCAACGATGACCAAAACATTGTTTGTGAAGCCTCAATAACTTTTATTCATCATAATCTTTCTATGTGAGCTCATTACTCTCCATAAGAGTCACTTGATCTCTTTGTTTCTTTTTATTTCTTTCTCTTTTCTTTATTCACTTAGGATCATGGCAAAATTATCAAGCCCTTGACTCAACACTAATCTTTATTATATAGCCCACAGACTCGATTACATAGAGGGCTAATAAAGCAAAACTCACAACTAGATCGTACTAAGAACTTTTATTCTACTGGATCAAGATATTACCAAAAGGATTGAACTAAGAAAAACGGTAAAGATAAAAGTGATGGTGATACGATACCGGGGCACTCCCCCAAGCTTGGCAGTTGCCAAGTGGAGTGCCCATACCAGATACTCAATCCTTCTTTGTTGGAGGAGATTGTGGTGATTTTGTTGATGGCATAGGCTTGTCGTCCTTCTTCCAAGGCATAGGCTCACCATCATAGATGGATGACCGAGTCTCCGGGATCCTCAAATCTGCAGCCAAAATCATCCTTTTGAATCTATATTCATACTCAAAGTTTTGGTTTTGCAGGTCATAGATCTGAGCTTGAAGGTGCTCGATTTTCTCATGAAGCTTGAAGATGGTATCCCCGATGTTGTCAGCATCCAGCTTGTGTTTGTTGGTGAACTTTGCGATCATCATGTAGTTGGAGTTGAGTCCATGCTCCACCATCCCCTGTCACTTGAAAACTTGTTGCTCCATTGCTTCGAGCCTCGTCTCCATGCTTCCGTTCCCCTTCGGTCCCTCAGCATCACGGATGTGTAGCAACCCATCACGCATCTCAATGGTTTGAGGGTGTCGCTGCACCTCCGCAAGGTAAGGGTTGATGACCTTCTCGAAGAACTTGTCCTTGGGAGCACTTGGAGACGTCATGATAATCTAGATCTGTCAGAAAAACAGCTCGAAACAAAGACAGGAGATTTTTGCGTGATACGGGAGTCAAAACCCCCGGGAGGTTATATAATGGATTTTCACCGACCAAAATACGTGTCCTGTAAGAAAACGGAGTCCGGAGAGCACACGAGGTGCCCACGAGGTAGGGGGTGCGCCCAGTAGGGTAGGGCGTGCCCTCCACCCTCGTGGGGCCCTCGTGTCCTTTCCGGACTGCTGCTTATATTTCTATTTTTCTAAATATTCCAAAACGGAGAAATATTGCCTTGAAAACTGTTTTGGAGTCGGTTTACTTACCGTACCCCATACCTATTCCTTTTCTGAGTCTGAAACGTTCCGGAAAGTGTCCTTTATGTATTCCTCCGGGGTTACGGTTTCAATAACATTGGTTTCAACATTTATGGGATTACCTGAGATATAGTGTTTGATTCTTTGACCATTCACCACCTTCGGATTTGTGCCTTCAAAGTTGTTGATTTTTATGGCACCGGAACAATAGACCTCCTCGATAACGTAAGGGCCTTCCCATTTAGAGAGAAGTTTTCCTGCAAAAAATCTTAAAGGAGAGTTGTATAGCAATACATAATCACCTACGTTGAACTCACGCTTTTGTATCCTTTTGTAATGCCATCTTTTAACTTTTTCTTTAAACGACTTGGCATTTTCATAGGCTTGAGTTCTCCATTCATCAAGTGAGCTAATATCAAATAACCTCTTCTCACCGGAAAGTTTAAAATCATAATTAAGTTCTTTGATAGCCCAATAAGCCTTGTGTTCTAGTTTGAGAGGTAGGTGACATGCTTTTCCATAGACCATTTTATACGAAGACATACCCATAGGATTTTTATATGCAGTTCTATAGGCCCATAATGCATCATCTAGTTTCTTGGACCAATTCTTTCTAGACCTATTGACAGTCTTTTGTAAAATTAATTTGAGTTCTCTATTACTCAATTCTACTTGACCACTAGACTAAGGGTGATAAGGAGATGCAATTCTATGATTAACATCATATTTAGCAAGCATTTTACGGAAAGCACCATGAATAAAATGTGAACCACCATCAGTCATTAAATATCTAGGGACTCCAAACCTTGGATAAATAACTTCTTTAAGCATTTTACTAGAAGTGTTATGATCAGCACTAGTAGTTGGAATAGCTTCTACCCACTTAGTAACGTAATCAACATCAACTAAAATATGTGTATAACCATTAGAGGAATGGAAAGGTCCCATATAGTCAAAGCCCCAAACATCAAATGGTTCAATAACAAGTGAATAATTCATAGGCATTTCTTGACGTCTACTAATATTACCAATTCTTTGACATTCATCACAAGATAAAACAAACTTACGGGCACCCTTGAAGAGAGTAGGCCAATAAAAACCAGATTGCAGTACCTTATGGGTAGTCCTATCTCCAGCATGGTGTCCTCCATAAGCTTCGGAGTGACACTTGCGTAGGATCTGTTCCTGTTCATACTCAGGTACACAACGTCTAATAACACCATCTAGTCCTTTATAAAGATGTGGGTCATCCCAAAAGTAATGCCTCAAATCATAAAAGAACTTTTTCTTTTGCTGGTATGTGAAACTAGGTGGTATAAACTTAGCAACAATGTAATTAGCATAATCAGCATACCATGGAGCAGTATGAGAAGTATTTATGACATTTAATTGCTCATCAGGAAAGCTATCATCAATAGGTAGTGGGTCATCAAGCACATTTTCTAACCTAGACAAGTTGTCTGCAACGGGGTTCTCAGCTCCTTTTCTATCAACAATATGTAAATCAAATTCTTGTAGCAGGAGAACCCATCTAATAAGTCTAGGTTTAGCATCTTTCTTTTCCATAAGATATTTAATAGCAGCATGATCAGTGTGAATAGTTACTTTAGAATCAACAATATAAGGTCTAAACTTATCACAAGCAAATACAACTGCTAAGAATTATTTTTCAGTAGTAGCATAATTTCTTTGAGCATTGTCTAGAGTTTTACTAGCATATTGAATAACATTTAGTTTCTTATCAACTCTTTGTCCTAGAACAACACCTACAACATAATCACTAGCATCGCACATAATTTCAAAGTGTAAATTCCAATCAGGTGGCTGAACAATAGGTGCAGAGATCAATGCTTTCTTAAGTATTTCAAATGCTTCTACACAATAATCATCAAAGACAAATGGTATATCTTTTTGTAATAAATTAGTTAGAGGCCGAGAGATTTTTGAGAAGTCCTTAATGAACCTCCTATAAAAACCGGCATCACCAAGGAAACTTCTTATACATTTGATGTCCTTGGGACATGGCATCTTTTCAATAGCATCAACCTTGGCTTTATCAACTTCAATAGCTCTTTCAGAAACTTTATGCCCCAAGACAATACCTTCATTAACCATAAAGTGGCACTTTTCCCAATTCAAGACAAGATTAGTTTCTTCACATCTCTGCAAAACTCAATCAAGGTTGCTCAAGCAATCATCAAAAGAAGATCCATAGACGGAAAAGTCGTCCATGAAAACCTCACAAATATTTTCACAAAAGTCAGAGAATATAGCCATCATGCATCTTTGAAAGGTAGCAGGTGCATTACGTAAACCAAAAGGCATACGTCTATAAGAGGAAGTACCAAAAGGGCAAGTAAAAGTAGTCTTTGATTGATCTTTGGCTGACACAGTTATTTGAGAGAAACCAGAATAACCATCTAGAAAGAAAAAATATGTATGTTTGGATAATCTTTCTAGCATTTGATCGATAAAAGGTAAGGGGCAATGATCTTTTTTAGTAGCCTTATTTAATTTGTGGAAATCAATTACCATCCTATAACCAGTAATAATTCTTTGAGGAATCAATTCACCTTTATCATTAGGAACAACAGTAATACCTCCATTCTTAGGGACACAATGGACAGGACTTACCCACTTACTATCAGCAACGGGGTAAATTATACCTGCCTCAAGGAGCTTTAGTATCTCCTTTCTTACAACTTCTTTCATTTTAGGATTCAGATGGCGTTGATGATCACGAACTGGTTTAGCATCTTCTTCCAAATTAATTTTATGTTGACATAGAGTGGGACTAATGCCCTTAAGATCATCAAGAGTATACCCAATAGTAGCACGGTGCTTCTTCAGAGTTTTTAATAATCTCTCTTCTTCATGTTCTGAAATGTTAGCACTAATAATAATAGGGTATATCTTTTTCTCATCAAGATGAGCATATTTAAGTGTATCAGGTAACGGTTTAAGCTCAAACACGGGATCACCCTTGGGTGGAGGAGGATCCCCTAGGATTTCAACAGGTAAATTGTTTTTCAGCATAGGTTCATGTTTAAAGAATACTTCATCTAATTCCCTTCTTTCAGTCATAAACATATCATTTTCATGGTCTAGCAAATATTGTTCTAAAGGATCACTAGGAGGTACGGAAATAGAAGCAAGACCAATAATTTCATACTTACTAGGTAATTCTTCTTCACGGTATTGTCTACTAAATTTAGAAAAATTAAATTCATGAGTCATATCATCTAAACCGACAGTAACAACATCCCTTGTGAAATCTATGGTAGCATTAACAGTATTTAAGAAGGGTCTACCAAATATAATGGGACAAAAACTATCTTGTGGGGAACCAAGAACAAGAAAATCAGCAGGATATTTAGTTTTCCCACACAAGACTTTAACATCTCTAACAATTCCCATTGGTGAAATAGTATCTCTATTAGAAAGTTTAATTGTGACATCAATATCTTCTAACTCAGCGGGTGCAATGTCATGCATAATTTCTTTGTATAAGTCAAGAGGTATTGCACTAGCACTAGCACCCATATCACACAAGCCATGATAACAATGATCTCCTATTTTAACAGAAATAACAGGCATGCCTACCACAGGTCTAGATTTATCTGTATCATGGGGTTTAGCAATTCTAGCAGATTCATTACAAAAATAAATAACATGCCCATCTATATTATCAGACAAGAGATCTTTCACAATAGTAGTATTAGGTTCAACTTTAACTTGATCAAGAGGTGTATATGTTTTAATATTGCTTTTACGAACCACAATTGAAGCTTTAGCATGATCCTTTATCCTAACAGGGAAAGGCGGTTTCTCAACATAAGAAGTAGGAACAATAGGATCATTATAAGTAATAGTCTTTTCTTCAACTTTAACAGGTGCAACTACTTTTACTTCTATGGGAGGATGATATTTAAACCACTTCTCCTTGTGGAGATCAACATAAGCAGCAAAAGATTCACAGAAAGAAGCTACTATCTCAGAGCCAAGTCCATATTTAGTGCTAAATTTATGAAAAATATCGGTATCCATAAAAGATTTAACACAATCAAAACTAGGTGTCATACCTGACTCCTTACCATTGTTGAGGTCCCAATCTTCGGAGTTGCGTTTAATTCTTTCCATAAATCCCATTTGAATACAATAGTCTTAATCATAAAAGAGCCAGCACAAGAAGTATCAAGCATGGTGCGATTGTTACCTGAAAGCCGAGCATAAAAATTTTGAATAATCATTTCTCTTGAGAGCTCATGATTGGGGCATGAATATAGCATTGATTTAAGCCTCCCCCAAGCTTGAGAGATGCTTTATCCTTTGCGAGGCCAAAAATTATATATATAATTGCGATCATGATGAACAAGATGCATAGGATAAAACTTTTGATGAAATTCCAATTTCAATCGTTTGTAGTTCCAAGACTCCATATCATCACATAGCCTATACCATGTCGATGCATCTCCCTTCAAAGATAAAGGGAAGACCTTCTTCTTAACAACATCTCCGGGTACACCTGCAAGCTTAAATAATCCACAAACTTCATCCACATATATTAGATGCTCATCAGGATGTCTTGTTCCATCTCCTAAAAAAGGATTAGCTAGCAGTTTTTCTACCATACCCAAAGGAATTCCAAAGCAAGCATTTTCATTTTCAGTAGGTTCAGTAGGTTGAGGAGAAACTCTTTGCTCTACTGGTCGGGGTGAAGATACCCCGAACAATCCCCTCAAAGGATTACTTTCCATAGTAACAAGTGACAGTAAATTTCAGCACACTATATAAATTTTTCCTTACCAAATTCCACCTACCAAAGGCGCTTCACTCCCCGGCAATGGCGCCAGAAAAGAGTCTTGATGACCCATTAAGTATAGGGGATCTATCGTAGTCATTTCGATAAGTAAGAGTGTCGAACCCAACAAGGAGCAGAAGGAAATGGTAAGCGGTTTCCAGCAAGGTATTCTCTGCAAGTACTGAAATAAGTGGTAACAGATAGTTTTGTGATAGGATAATTTGTGACGAGCAACAATTAACAAAAGTAAATAAAGTGCAGCAAGGTGGCCCAATCCTTTTGTAGCAAAGGACAAGCCTGGACAAACTCTTATATGATGTAAAGCGCTCCCGAGGACACATGGGAATATCGTCAAGCTAGTTTTCATCACGCTCATATGATTCGCGTTCGGTACTTTGATAATTTGGTATGTGGGTGGACCGGTGCTTGGGTCCTGCCCTTACTTGGACAAACATCCCACTTATGATTAACCTCTATTGCAAGCATCCGCAAATAAAACAAAAGTATTAAGGTAAACCTAACCATAGCTTGAAACATATGGATCCAATTCAGCCCCTTAGGAAGCAACGCATAAACTAGGGTTTCAGCTTCTGTCACTCTAGCAACCCATCAGCTACTTATTACTTCCCAATGCCTTCCTCTAGGCCCAAACAATGGTGAAGTGTCATGTAGTCAACGTTCACATAACACCAATAGAGGAGAGACAACATACATCTCATAAAAATATCGGACGAATACCAAATTCCATTGACTACTAATAGCAAGACTTCTCCCATGTCCTCAGGAACAAAAGTAACTACTCACAAAGCATAAACATGTTCATAATCAGAGGGGTATTAATGTTCATATAGGATCTGAACATATGATCTTCCACCAATTAAACCAACTAGCATCAACTACAAGGAGTAATTAACACTACTAGCAACCTACTAGCACCAATCCCGGACATGGAGACAAGAATTGGATACAAGAGATGAACTAGGGTTTTGAGATGAGATGGTGCTGATGAAGATGTTGATGGAGATTGCCCTCTCCCGGTGAGAGGAGCGTTGGTGATGACGATGGCGATGATTTCCCCCTCTGGGAGGGAAGTTTCCCCGGCAGAACAGCCCTGCCAGAACCCTAGATTGGTTCCGCCAAGGTTCCGCCTCGTGGTGGCGGAGTTTCGTCCGAGAAGATGACTTATGATTTTTTTTTCCCATCAAAAGAGTCCATATAGCATAAGATGGTCACCAGAGGGCCACCAGGGGGCCCACAAGGTAGCGGGCGCGCCCAGTGGGGTAGGGCGCGCCCCCCACCCTCGTGGGCAGGGTGTGGCCCCCTGGTGAAGTTCTTGCGCTCAATGTTTTTTATATATTTGGAAAACATCATCCGTGAAGTGTCAGGACTTTTGGAGCTGTGGAGAATAGGTCTCTAATATTTGCTCCTTTTCCAGCTAGAATCCCAGCTGCCAGCATTCTCCCTCTTTATGTAAACCTTGTAAAGAGAGAATAGGCATAAGTATTGTGACATAATGTGTAATAACAGCCCATAATGCAATAAATATTGATATAAAAGCATGATACAAAATGGACGTATCAGCCGCCCCCTCTTTCCTTCTCCTCCTCTCCCTTTCCTTCCCCCTCTCCTACTCCTACTAGGAATAGGAGGAGTCCTACTCCTAGTGGGAGTAGGACTCCCCCTTGGCGCGCCTCTCCCTAGTCGGCCGCCTCCTCCCCCTTGCTCCTTTATATACATGGGTAGGGGGCACCCCATAGACACACAATTGATCATTGATCTCTTAGCCGTGTGCGGTGCTCCCCTCCACCATAATCCACCTCGATTATATCGTAGCGGTGCTTAGGCGAACCCTTGCGTTGGTAGCATCATCATCACCGTTACCACGCCGTCGTGCTAACGAAACTCTCCCGTGAAGCTTTGCTAGATCAGAGCCCGCGGGTCGTCATCGAGTTGAACGTGTGCAGAACTCGGAGGTGTCGTGCATTCGGTACTTGGATCGGTTGGATCGTGAAGACGTACGACTACATCAACCGCGTTGTGCTAACGCTTCCGCATTCGGTGTACGAGGGTACGTAGACACACTCTCCCCTCTCGTTGCTATGCATCACCATGATCCTGTGTGTGCGTAGGAATTTTTTTTTGAAATTACTACGTTCCCTAACAACGAGTTCATCTACAACGCGACCTCTCTGCGGGGCTACTCTGAAAAACAATATCAAGTATGTAACCAATAATATTCACAATTTTATTTTATTACCATCATTTGTGTTGAGTTCCATTCATATATATGTATTGACCCCCTTCTTTAAATTAGGTCTGGCAGATGCGGGATGAACACCTACCACATGATCGCATACGAGCAATTCAAGAGGAATTGGCGGGATTCTTTCTTGACCACGTCATACATAAAGCCGGAGAATACCATGTGGAAATTGATATAGACATGAGATGTTAGGGATTGTAAGAGATGTTATACTTTATAATATGTAGCTAGTTGCGTCGGACAAGTATACGAAAACTTGTTGTTTGACCAATCTCTTAGAGAGAGGTCACTCCTCTTTGTATATGTTCATGACGATCTTGTGTAATTAATGGTTCCTTCATTTGCTTACCAGCTAGCGTGTCGAGTTCTCTCTATATGTATACAGTAGCTAGCGTCAACCAAGAACGGAGAAAGAGAGGACACTTCTGTCTATTAGCTAGCTAACACAATATATGAAACCCCTAAATTAACCCTCCAAAACCCCCAAACCCCTCCCCCTTCATTCAAAAAAAAACCCTAGCTCCTGCCAGCTGCTGAAGCGTGGATGCCTTTTGGTCCCTGTTGGTGTGTTACAAACCGGGACTAAAGGGCCTCCTGCCTGGGCGCCCCGCAGTGGCCACGTGGAGCCCCTTCTATTCCGTTTCGTAAGCAAACCGGGATTAAAGGTTTTGGGCTTTAGTTCCGACCCTTTAGTCCCGGTTCGAGAACCGGGGCTAAAGGGCCTCTAGAACCGAGACAAATGGGTTGTTTTCTACTAGTGTATGGGAGCTACAATCACCCTTGGGCATTTGGAGTTTTCTCGAAAAAACCTTGGGCATTTAGCCCTCGGTGGCTCTCACATCCTCTGTAAATTTTGATACTCTTGGATTGCGATGGCATCTAACTCCGTGATTCACCCTTCAAGGCTTACTACATAGTATATTTTAAACTGTTTCTCCCTTTGGCTCTTTAGATTTAGAGACTCTCTCAACGGGAGGCTGCCAAGTCTTGCTGCTTTAATTATCCTCCGACATAGATGCTCTTACGTAATCTGACAAACATATGGAGAACGCATTTTAGTGCTCGAGCTCGCTGGAGCTTGAAAATTTTAGAAAATTCAAGATTCAAACTTCCCGGTCTCATGTTACGTAGTCTGGCAGTGCTCTGAGTAAAAAACGATGTTATGTGTAAGTGTGTAAATTTTAAGGATGAAATACCTTAAAATCTGATCTGTATAAAAAAGAAAAATTCATGATCGGGAAGTTGTATGAATAATTGGGAAGCGTAGAACCCTTTGCTCGGCCGCACTTGTATTTATATCAATAATGTCGTGGCTTACAAGATGATCGATCGAAGAGATCATTTACAGATGGTCGGTTACAGAAACGGGAAGGGGTTGGACAGAAGAAGAGATAGAGAAAGAGTACAAGTTTAAACATGAGGAGTCCTATATCTATTCAACTATTCCAACACCCCCCTCAATCTAAACCTAAGTGATTCCAAGGTTAATATTGTACTTGAACTCATCCAACCTTCTCATGGTAAGAGGTTTTGTAAAGCCATCAGCCAGTTGATCTCCAGTGGGTATGAACTTTATGTCAAGTAACTTGCGAGCTACTCTTTCTCTGACAAAGTAGAAATCAAGTTCAATATGTTTAGTACATGCATGAAACACATGATTAGCTGAAAGATAGGTTGCACCAATATTATCACACCATAACCTTGCAGCTTGTGGAGTTTCTACTCCAAGCTCATAAAGCAAAGTCTGAATCCACATGACTTCAGCTGTGGCATTTGCTAGAGCCTTATACTCAGCCTCAGTACTCGATCTTGAAACTGTAGCATGTTTCCTTGCACTCCATGATACAAGATTTGTCCCCAGAAACACAGCAAAACCACTTGTGGATCTCCTATCATCAGCACACCCTGCCCAATCTGCATCTGAGTAGCCAGTCACAAGCATAGATGGCGACTTGACAATTTTAAGTCCAAGTCCTTCTTAGAATTTTAGATACCTCACAATTCTTTTAACTGCTATCCAATGAGTTGTAGTAGGTGCATGCAAATACTGACAAACCTTGTTCACAGAGTAAGAAATATCTGGACGTGTGAGAGTCAAATATTGTAAAGCACCTACAATACTTCTGTAGTTTGTTGCATCTTCTAGTCCAAGTGCTTCTCCACTTTCAATTGTAAGTTTTTCTGAAGTGGAGATTGATGTACTTACAGGTTTGCCGTTCTCCAATCCTACTCTCCTGAGTATGTCATGTGCATATTTCTCCTGTGATAGAAGTATACCATCTTTTACGTGTTTGACCTCTATACCAAGAAAATAATGAAGATCTCCCAAATCTTTAAGGGCAAACTACATCTTTAAATCCTTGAGCAAACAAGTGGTGGCATCTGGACTTGAACTAGCAACAATAATATCATCAACATATACCAGAACATATATAGTGAGATTACCCTTTTTGTAGAAAAACAATGAGGTATCTGCCTTAGATGGTGTAAACCCAAGTTGTTGTAACTGTGTGCTCAACCTTGAGTACCAGGCTCTTGGGGCCTGTTTCAAACCATATAAAGCTTTGTCTAGCTTGCAAACAAGATGAGGTGTGCTTATATTCTGATAACCTGGTGGCTGCCGCATAAAAACCTCTTCTTCCAGAACACCATGAAGAAACGCATTCTGAACATCTAGCTGCCTTAGGCTCCAACCTCTGGAAACAACAATAGACAACACAAATCGAATAGTAGCTGCTTTAGCAACAAGGCTAAAAGTATCTTCATAATCAATACCAAACCTCTGCTTGAAACCTTTTTGCAACCAATCTAGCCTTATATCTGTCTATGCTTCCATCAGACCTTCTCTTGATTTTGTACACCCATTTACAATCTATGATATTCTTGCCTTTTTCTAGTGGTACTAAATGCCATGTTTTATTTCTCATGAGTGCTTCATATTCATTATCCATGGCTCCCTTCCAATATTTATTAGCAAGTGCGTCATGCAAATGAGTTGGTTCACCCATACTAGTAAGAAAGGCACGTTTTATTATAGCATACCTTATATTACCATCTTTGTACACTTTTTCCTTGATACACCAGATTGAGATCTAGTATGTCGACATGGAACTTCAGGTGCACGGGCTTGAGTGGTTATTAATTCTACACCAGAATTCTTGTTCACAGACAATCCCGCTGAATCTGCTGTATAAGGCAGTTCCTGATCCGAGGCAATAGAGAATCCCGCTGGATCTGCTGTATCAGGCAGTTCTTGATCCGAGGCAATCCCCCTAGCGATCGTTGCGTCAGCAGGGAGACGTCGTGTGGCACCCTCGATGACCTCCCGCTCGGTCTGGCGAGCCGATACAATCGAGCTGGGCCCCGCGCATGTTGTTTTGTCACTCGATGGCCCATCCCATGTGGACGTGGCGCACGGAGAGCCGCACCGGCCCGTACTGCTGGGGCTATCGGCCACCAGCGGGCTTGGCGCATGCAGCGCACTGAGATCCTTCTAGGATCGCGCGTTTGCCAGCCCTGCCACACTGATGTGAGGGTTTTCCTCGGATAATGCGCCGCTGCTGTCGTCTGAATCAGCCTGGGATCCAGTGACAGTCTTGTTTTTACCCTCTTGCACAAAATCATACCCTGAATCCGCACACTTAGCATCAAGATTAAAATTTTCTTTGGAACTAGTCACATTATCAGCATTATTTAATTCACACCCGTACCCTTTATGAAGATTACTGTAGCCAAGAAAAACACACTAAGTGGAACGAAACTCAAGTTTGTGTCGATTATATGGATGAAGATTGGGGTAACAAGCACACCCAAAGATTTTGAGAGAATTATAATCAGGCTTTTGATGAAACTATCTTTCCAAAGGAGTAGTATTGCCAATGACTTTGCTGGGGAGACGATTGATAAGATAAGTAGCAGTAATGAAAGCTTCATCCCAGTATTTTAATGGCATTGATGCATGAGCTAGGAGGAATAGACCTACTTCAACAATATGGTGATGCTTACGTTTGGCAGAGCCGTTCTGTTGATGAGCATGAGGGCAAGAAACATGATGAGGAATTCCAATATTGCGAAAGAAGGAGCTGAGTTTTTCATACTCTCCACCCCAGTCACTTTGTATTGAGAGAATTTTTCTGTCAAAGTGATGTTCAACAAGCTTTTGAAATTCTTGGAAGATAGAGAGAACTTCATATTTGAACTTAAGAAAATATATCCAAGTGAATTTGCTATAATCATCGATAAAACTAACATAATATTTTTTTCTACCAAAAGAATCTCTTGCATGACCCCATACATCACTAAAAGTAAGTTCCAACGGAGCATGAGACACACTATTTGACCTAGGATAGGGGAGTTGGTGACTTTTTGCACATTGACAAGCATGACAAACAGACTCAATATGTTGATGGGATGTCAATGGAAGATTGTCTTTATTCACTACTTGCCTAACTATGATCGAAGAAGGATGTCCTAATCTTTGATGCCATCTCGCCAAGGAGGGCTTGACGACAGAGTGAACTTGATGACGACGCTTTCGACTAAGTGCTCCGGATGTGATGGGGTAGAAGCCTCCAATGCATCTACCGTGGTGGATAAGCTCCCTCGTTGCCCGATCCTTGATAAAAAAATACGTCGGATGAGTTTCAAAGAAGACATTATTATCAACAATTAAACGAGACATAGATGCTAGATTCTTGTCGGCTTGAGGAACATGAAGGACATCTTTTAAAGATAAATCACGTTTAAAAGTAGGGGAACTAATAGATGCTTCACCAATGTGACAAATGTCCATACCTGCACCGCTAGCGGTGTGAATCTGATCGTTGCCGATGTGCTTCTCTCTCATGGCTAGTTTCTCAAGTTCATTGGTGACATGATCCGTAGCTCCAGAGTCCGCGTACCAGATGGTTACATCTCCACCTTGCTTCCTGATTGCAGCTGGTACATGACGGGCATCAGGCACATAATCCTCATCAAAACGGTGCCAACAATCCAAGACTTCATGGCCCAGTTTTTTGCAAGGTTGGCACCGAACCTGGTTGGAAGAAGAAGATCCACCGGCAGAGTTATTGTTGGCGTATCTAGCAGAGGCATTTGTGTTGGTGTAGCCGCCCCCACCAGTACGCGCGCCCTGATTGTTGCCGCTGCCATAGTACTTGTTGTTACTGCCCTGATTGCTGCGGGCGCGCCCTCCGCTGCTACTGCTGTTGCGGTTTCGCCCCTGACCATGCCCACGGCATGCTCCGCGACCACAGGACACTTCATTAATGGAGGACTGGCGGATGTTCATACCATGGAGAAGGTTTAGGCGGGCATCGAAGCTCAGTAGCTGGTTGTAGAGCTCCTGGACAGTCACGGGCTCTACCCGAGCCGCAAGTGTTGATACGACCAGGTTGTAGTCAAGGTCGAGACCACCAAGGACATGGGAGACGATCTCAGCGCTGCCTAGCACTGCTCCGGAGCTGGCAATCTCATCTGAAAGCATCTGGATTTTGGCAAGATACTCCGCCATAGTCAGATTTCCCTTCTTGAGGTTTGTGAGCTCGATGCAGGTGTTGATAGCTTGAGCTTGGGTTTATGCAGCAAACGTGGCATGGATCGCCGCCCATGCCTCCGCCGGCGTCTGAAGAGTGACCACCTGTGCAAGGATTTCGCGAGAGAGAGAACCCATCAAAAAACCTTGTACTTGTTGCTGTTGTGCATACCAGAGGACGCGCGCGAAGTTGGCGATCTGCTCCCCTTTTCCATCTTTGGTGATGGTGAGAAATTCTGGCGGCGCTTGGCTCTCCGGATCGAGGTGGTGTCCCATCTGTGTGCCCTTGATTTGGGGCAGCACGATGGCTTTCCACATGAGGAAATTGTTCCTCGTGAGCGTCTCTTGGGGCGGTGATCCGATGGACATGGTATGGGAGGTGGACATTGAGGATGGTGCGAAGGTGGATGAGGAGGCAACGGACGTGGAGAGCGCACTCATGGTGCTAGATTGGGTGGAAGCGGTGGTCATGGCTAGGTTGGGGTAAAGCTAGATGCGATCTCCTTTTGATCTCTAGGAAGAAGTTGATCTGATTACCATGTAAGAATAATTGGGAAGCATAGAACCCTTTTCTCGGGCCGCACTTGTATTTACATCAATAATGTTGTGGCTTACAAGATGATCGATCGAAGAGATCATTTACAGAAGGTCGGTTACAGAAATGGGAAGGGGTTGGACAACAGAAGAGATAGAGAAAGAGTACAAGTTTAAACACGAGGAGTCCTAGGAGGGGAACGTTTGGTTCTCGGTACATATGTACCCTATATGGAAAAAAATTAGCAATTCAATAAAAAGTCAAAAATTTCTGAAAATATTTTTGAAATAAACATGACCTTTCATTGTACTTGTGAGAAAAGTTTCACAAAAGGAAAATTCCTCTTTGACTTCATTTCAAAAAAGACAAATTTTCTGTCAAAATAGCGTGAATAGTGACCTATAATAGCAAATAATTTTTGTCTTTTTCGCTGTGAAGTCAGCGTTGGTTCTTTTTTGGTGAAAACTTATATACTAGTGCGCAAGTAAGTCAAGTTTAATCTAAAAATACTTTTGAACCATTTTGACTTTTTGTTTAATTATTTTTAAAAAATATCCCATATAGGGTGTATATACATGCGAGAGCCAAAGGGTATTTGCCCGGAGTCCTATCTCTATTCAACTATTCCAACAGGAGTATGTATAATATCATGTGTTAAAAAACCTCTGATTTGTTTCTTTCTTTTTTGCGCAGCCATCATATCGACGTATTTTGCCCTTAAAACTTACACACATGTATTGTGCCCTAAAAATTTACACACATGTGTTATGCCTTCATGCATATCTGACTTGTTTTCAGAATTTTATGAATTTTGAATTAGGAGGCCTGCATAGAGGCTGAGCTTCAAAAGCAGTTTTCGAAACATATGCGGCTTCCATTGGTGTCCCCCCCCCCTCCCCCTGTCGGTTCAAAAAACAATTATTGTTATAAATGGCAAAGCACCTTCTATGTTTACACTGGTTATTCCCTTGTGCAGCCGACAAATGAAACAGTCAAACAGGGAAGATTTTTCAGCGTACTACCAATTTAGTAAGCATAGGAATGTATGTGCACAATCTATGCTCTCGTTATTATAAATCTCGGTAATCCAAAAGTATTATAAAGAGGTAATTACATCGGTGGTGCTTGAACTTGCCCTGCATGTTCAGTTTAGTGCCTGAAGTTGAAAAATACACCGAACTGGTTCTAAAACTTGGTTGGTGCATGCAAATATGGTGCTAAACACATTTGTAGACGTATAATGTGCTGACATGGCACCATATTTAAGTGATGTGGCATGGGTCCACTTGTAATAACGAAATATGATTTGTGCGATGCAAAATATGATTATTTAAATACTATGACTAGTGGGTCCTGGCTGTCAGTCCAGAAGGAAAATTGAAATTAAAAATCGTGCTTGACAAAGCTCGAACGAGCAACCTGCTGCTTGACTGCTTCCTGGTTGCAGGGCTCTAACCACTCTTACATTATTGATTTGTAATATAAAGGCATAAACGTGCTGCAGCCAGTGGCCCATTTAGCACATGTTAATTTTTTAAAAAGTCTGTAAATAATAATAATAATAAAAATAATTATATTAAAATATTCGTGTGTTATTAATAATTACCTCATGGTATACGAATATTTGTGTTTTATTAATAATTAACTCATGGTATATGAATATTTGTATTTTATTAATAATTAACTCATGGTATACAAATATTTGTG
Source organism: Triticum urartu (assembly GCF_003073215.2). NCBI lineage: Eukaryota > Viridiplantae > Streptophyta > Magnoliopsida > Poales > Poaceae > Triticum > Triticum urartu. The sequence continues at coordinate 189,330,628 of NC_053022.1, forward strand.
TGCATGTATTGTTTTGAAAGTTCTATAAATAATAAAAAAAATAACCACATGGTACACAAAACAAATATATAGAGGTATGTTATAAAATAATACACTAAAAATGTTCCTGTAATTTTAAACATATTCACTTATTATATAGAAAATACTGTTTGGAATATAATATATGATTTTTGTGAAATCTTTAGTATACAAACATTTAAAATATACAGTCATGGATTCTCTAAGAATGTTCAATAAATGTTTTTTTTAAATTAGTGAATACAAACATTTTTATACACAAGTCAACTATTAATAAGACATGACATTTGGATCTAATATTTATTATTATGACTATAATTTAGAAGTGTTTTACAATTTTTTAATTTAACATGTGCTAAATGAGCCACTGGCTGCAGCCCATCTAAGCACCACAAGCCTTTGCGTTTATAATTCATTTATAAGTTTTTCTCAAAAAAATATTAATAAGCAGGACGGGGCAAAGTTTTCGTAGAAGCATAACTGGTGTACTGGTCGGCATGGCTTGTCTTGAAGCTTTTGCTCGCAGGAGCTTCAGATCGCACGACTTTGTTCGTGTAACTTCTAAAAATTTATTTTTCCTTCTATACTGACAAAAGGGACCCACTAACCATAGAGTTATATATTTTATTAAAGTGATAATGTTTCGTTGCTACAAGCGGGCCCCATGCCACGTCAGCCAAATACAGTGCCATGTGAGCACACTATACGTCTACATGTGAGATTAGCACCGTATTTGCACATGTCTGTCAAGTTTTAGAACCAGTTCGGCGTATTTTTTAAATTCATGCACTAAACTGAACATCCATGATAAGTTTAGACACCACCGGTGCAATTGCCTCTATTATAAACGACACATAAGACATAAAAAAATTAACAAGAAACTCCACCATCAACAAATTAACAAGAATGGATCAAAGGAAGTGAGACCAGTCAAGAATAACAAAAGAAAAAGGCCCTCCTCCTCATTTCGAGACCTACTCAACAAAGGCAGGCCCGGTAAAAAATAATAAAAGGAAATTGTCAAGAAACAAGTAAGTATATAGGAAACGATCTTCTGTTATAACAGAATGGCAAACTCAAGTCCTTGCATATCCTTGCATTAGCTTCTGCCAGCCGTGGCCATCCCATGCATGACTGCGTGCATGCAAGGGTACGTCTCACATCATGTTGGCCAGTTGCATGCAATTATTGGCCATCTGGCTGAGCTCTTCGTCGTACTTGAGCATTGGGTTTGGTATCCCGGACTGCTGGAACGGCCGGTCGCACGACTGGAAGTCTTGCACGGCGAGCTGCAGCATGATCTTGGCCGTGCCCTTGTCTTTGAAGGTGATGGCCCGCTGCGCCGCGCCGATGGTGTCCTGGGTGTTCATGTACATGGTGTCGCAGAAGCTCAGCGCCTGGGTCTGCGCCGGTGTCCCCTTGCGGGACGCGCTTGAGACGAACTTCCGGGCCTGCGCCGTTCGCTTGGCAAACGCGTCAACCTGCATGTTAAGCACTGCCAGATTGTCGATGGTCGGGTACTTGTCCGCGTGTTTCCCAGCCGTGCCCTTGCACAGCTCGGGGAACGGTGTATGCGCGCATACGCCGGCAACCAGCGGGTTGATGGGGCCGCCCCTCCCTCTAGCCGTCGCCAGCGGTAGGAAGCTGGCGGATAACATCGCCGCCACGATGAGGACACCAAGCCGTGCGTTCGCTAGCGCCATAGTTTATTTTGTTGGGTCTCTTGTTGGTGATCGGCAGCTAAATATACATGGAGCGGCGCACCAAGACAAGGCAAGGAGAGGGTAGTGAGATGTGCTAGGGTGGTGACGCTCTTATAGGGGGCTTCCTCGGCCTCGGAAATGGTGGTCGACCTTTTGTCTTGGAGCTGACGACGACCATTGATTTTGTGTTGTTTCGTTGGTCCTCCATGTTTGTGGGGTGTGTTGACACTTGACTCCTGTGCATGTCTCAACCATTCATTTGGTTGGAGATCCGCATGCATGCATGCTTACCTTCTTTGTCTACATGGCTTAATCATTAATTATTTTCGAGCGCTCCATGCATGCATGCTTTTATCGGAGAGTTACATGGCTTAATCATTAATCATTAATCATTAATTATTTTCGAGCGCTCCATACTATATATTTTGAACCAAAAATGCAAATTAAACTTCGTTTGCGTAGTTGTGATCATCGCGACGAGAGGTTTTGAACAAGATCGATTTTGAATACATTTCGGCAACTAAAAAAACTAAATTTCCAGTATTGAAATTTGATAATTATAACATTAATTTTTACCAAGTTTCATCAAGTTTTACCAAATTTTCACATGCTTTTAGGGTTTTAGGGTTCTGGGCTTAGGGTTTACAGTTTTAGTTTTAGTTCTAAAACTTGCTAAATTCATAATTTTTTATCAAGTTTTAGTAGTTGAAACTTGCTGGACCACCTGATTTACCTCGCGATCCGTAAGGTCTCCGATTTCGCATGAGGGCACACCAGGTTTTAAGTTTCAGTTTATAAAACTTACATTTTTACCGTTGCGCATACCAAGTTTCAGCAGTTGAAACTTAGTGGATTTAAGAACTCGTCAAAGCATATTTAAAATGGATCTTGTTTGAATCCATTCGTCATAAGCAACACAAATCTAAAAATGAAAATTAAATTGGACTTGTCATTCAAAATATATAGAAGATTGAAAATTAAACTGTAATAGAAAAGGGATGGGAGCTGGGATGGGTGAAGCAGCGAAAAGTTGCAAAAACTGCATGTGGAGACCTATTTAAAGTAGTATATGCATGGGGCATCCCGTGCGTGCACGGGATAAAACCCACTCTCACCCCCTTCCCTTCCTTTCTTTCTCTCGGTATATGCTTTGTTATTTCATAATATGTAAAATTCATCTGCAGTAACTAAACTTGACTAGGTGTCTCACTTTTCACTACTGGAGTCGCCGAATTTGCCTAGTTTCAAGTGTTTGCCATGTGCGTTTTATCAAAAAGTAGGCAAACATGCTCTTTGTCGCTTACAATTTCTTTTCTTTTTGCACTTAGCAAACAACTCTTTGCCGAGTGCCATTTTTCTGTACTCGGCAAGCACTTCCCTTTTGCTGAGTTTTTTTTTTTTTTGCACTTGACAAACATTTTTTCCCTTTTTCTCCTTCTTTCTCTTTGACGAGTGCCTTTGTCTTGTTTTTTTCTATTGTATATTATTTGTTCTATTTTCTTTTATGCTCCTTCCTTTTTGACACAATGTTTTTTATTTATTTTCTTCCTCCCTCTCTATTTCTTTATGTAGGCATTATGTTAATTCCTAGGCATTAGACGTTCAGTGAATATAAATAAATTGTGAACTACAGTTGCATGGAAAAGTTGGCAAATTTAGATTAATAAATAATATTTGTGTTCTTAAGTCTATTTTAGGACGTTATCCAAGAAAAGGGAAGAAAATTTTCACATGAGGGTGTTCGACCTAAAAAACAAGCTTTATTGGGTTTTTAATTTCAGAAATGGCAAACAAAGTCCGAAAAGGATAAAACTCGGCATTTGTCATTATACGATGACTACAGTCCATGATAGAAGGTTGTAACATACACTACTTAGAAACCGGACTATCTTCGAGGAAGAAACGTGGTGTCGAGAGGAAACAAGTGAGGTTTGAAGACGATGTGTACATTGCTTCAACTATTGACCTTGATTTTTTTTCTACGTTCAAGATACACCATTACACGGTCCATGTAAAAATTTGGCATCTTTGGGGTCCATTTTCTTATATTTAAGTCATTAAGTGCATTCCTAGGCATTTATAAAATAAAAATAAAATTTGAACTACGAGTGCGTGAAAAGGTTACCAAAGCTGGGTCTATAAATCAGATTTGTGTTCTTGAGTCTATGTTTAGGCATTAGATAACAAAAATAAAGCAATTCCAAACATGAGGGTGTGAAGAACCGGCCCCAAACTTGGAGTTTATTGGTTTCGAATTTTAAAATTGCAAACAAGGTATGAAAATCATGAAACTTTGCATGATGTTATTATATGGTGATTAGAGGCCATGGCAAAAAATGGAGAAGGTTTCTCAAATGATATGGTGTAAACTACTTAGAGATCGGACCATATTCAAGGTAAAATGTGGTTTGGAGATGGAATGGTTGAGGTTTTAGGTGTTGCGGCAGTTGCTTAATCCGAGGGCCTTCCATTTTTTCTACACTCAATGCACACCATCAAAGTATCCATGTCGATACTTGGCATCTTTTGGAGTCTGTTTACTATAATTTAAGGAAATAAGTGCATTTCTATGCCTTTAGTGAATATCATTGAAATTTCAATTGTGAGTGTGTGAAAAGTTGGCCAAATTGTGTTGAAAATTCCTATTTATGTTCTCGAGTCCATGTTTAAAACTTATACGAAAAAGGAAAGGAATTTCAAATGTGTGGGTGCCAAGACTTGCCCTCAAACATGGAGTTTTTTGTTTTTCAATTTCAAAAAATGCAAGCAAAGTCCTAAAAGCATGAAACATGGCATGTTCTCATTATATGATGACTAGAGTCCACGATAAAAAAAGTTTCACAAAAGTTTTGGCATACACTGCTTAGAAACAAGACCATCTATGAGGAAGCAACGTGGTTTTGAGAGGAAACATGTGAAGTTTGAAGGCGATGCGATTGTTGCTTCATCCACTAACCTTGAATTTTCTTCTACACTCAAGATACACCGTTACATGATTCATGTAAAAATCATGCATCTTTCAGAGCCTGTTTGCTACATTTAAATTATTAGGTGCATTTATAAGCTTTTATTAAATATAAATAAAATTTGAAATACAAGTGCCTGACAAAGTTGGTAAAATTGGGTTGATAAATCATATATGCGTTCTTGCATCTATGATCAAGCATTAGACAAGAACAATAAAGCAATAGAGCCCATGGTAAAAATTTAGAACGTTTTGAAAATTTGTTGTGTACACTGTTTAGAAACCGGATCATCTCTAAGGAAGAGTCGTGATTTTGAGAGGCAACACGTCAGGTTTGACAGCGCTGCGACCGTTGCTTCATGTATTAGCTTTAATAAAATTCTACACTCAAGATACACAATTACATGACATGTCAAAATTTGGTATTTTTGGGACCATTTTCTATATATAAGCCATCAAGTGCATTTCTAGTCATTTAATGGATATAATTCAAATTTAAGCTATAAGTGCAGGAAAAGTTCACAAGGTTGGATTGAAAAAACATAGTTGTGTTCTTCAGTATATATGTGTGCGCCTCATTGTGGCTCCTCGAGCATTTTCCCGAGCAATTAGCGTGCACCCACCAGAGCGAACTAGGAGCACTCAAGGATTTGCACATTGGGTTGGGTGGTGAGCCACGATTGACGGTACCAATGTTGGGGAACGCAGTAATTTCAAAAAAATTCCCACGCACACGCAAGATCTATCATGGTGATGCATAGCAATATGAGGGGAAGAGTGTTGTCCACGTACCCTCGTAGAACATAAGCAGAAGCGTTATGACAACGCGGTTGATGTAGTCATACGTCTTAACGATCCGACCGGTCCTAGTACCGAAAGTACGGCACCTCCGCGATCTGCACACGTTCGGCTCGATGACGTCCCACGAACTCTTGATCCAGCTGAGTGTCGAGGGAGAGCTTCGTCAGCATGATGGCGTGATGACAATGATGATTAAGCTACTGGCGCAGGGCTTCGCCTAAGCACTGCAACGATATGACCGGGGTGGATTATGGTGGAGGGGGGCACCGCACACGGCTAAGAGATCAATGATCAACTTGTGTGTCTATGGGGTGCCCCCTCCCTCGTATATAACGGAGTGGAGGAGGAGGGAGGGCCGGCCCTCTATGGAGCGCCCTGGAGGAATCCTACTCCCACCTGGAGTAGGATTCCCCCCTTCCCTAGTTGGACTAAGAGAGAAGGAAGGGGAAGAGAGGGAGGAAGGAAAGGGAGGGGGCGCCGCCCCCCTTCCTAGTCCAATTCAGACTAGAGGGGGAGGTGGCGCGCGGCCTGCCCTGGCTGCCTCTCTCTCTCTCCCCACTAAAGCCCGTTAGGGCCCATATACTCCTTGGGGGGTTCCGGTAACCCCCGGGTACTCCGGTATATGCCCAAACTCACTCGGAACCATTCCGATGTCAAAACATAGGCTTCCAATATATCGATCTTTATGTCTCGACCATTTCGAGACTCCTCGTCATGCCCGTGATCACATCTGGGACTCCGAACAACCTTCGGTTCATCGAAACACATAAACTCATAATACCGATCGTCACCGAACGTTAAGCGTGCGGACCCTACAGGTTCAAGAACTATGTAGGCATGACCGAGACTCATCTCCGGTCAATAACCAATAGCGGAACCTGGATGCTCATATTGGTTCCTACATATTCTACGAGATCTTCATCGGTCAAACTACACAAGAACATACGTTGTTCCCTTTGTCATCGGTATGTTACTTGCCCATGATTCGATCGTCGGTATCTTAATACCTAGTTAAATCTCGTTACTGACAAGTCTCTTTACTCGTTCCGTAATGTATCATCCCGCAACTAACTCATTAGTCACATTCTTGCAAGGCTTATGGTTTTGTGCATTACCGAGAGGGCCCAGAGATACCTCTCCGATACTCGGAGTGACAAATCCTAATCTCGATCTATGCCAACTCAACAAACACCATCGGAGACACCTGTAGAGCATCTTTATAGTCTCCCAGTTACGTTGTGAAGTTTGATAGCACACTAAGTGTTCCTTCGGTATTCGGGAGTTGCATGATCTCATAGTCATAGGAACATGTATAAGTTATGGAGAAAGAAATAGCAACAAACTAAATGATCATCGTGCTAAGCTAACAGATGGGTCAAGTCAATCACATCATTCTATAATGATGTGATCCCATTAATCAAATGACAATAATGTCTATGGTCAGGAAACATAACCATCATTGATTCAATGAGCTAGTCAAGTAGAGGCATACTAGTGACACTCTATTTGTCTATGTATTCACACATGTACTAAGTTTCTGGTTAATAAAATTCTAGCAGAAATAATAAACATTTATCATGATATAAGGAAATATAAATAACAACTTTATTATTGCCTCTAGGGTATATTTCCTTCAGTATCCCACTTGCACTAGAGTCAATAATCTAGATTACATTGTAATGATTCTAACACCCATGGAGTCTTGGTGCTGATCATGTTTTGCTCATGAGAGAGGCTTAGTCAACGGGTCTGCAACATTCAGATCCGTATGTATCTTGCAAATATCTATGTCTCCCTCCTTGACTTGATCGCGGATGAAATTGAAGCGTCTCTTGATGTGCTTGGTTCTCTTGTGAAATCTGGATTCTTTGCCAAGGCAATTGCACTAGTATTGTGACAAAAGATTTTCATTGGACCCGATGCACTAGGTATTACACCTAGATCGGATATGAACTCCTTCATTTACTGCTTTCGAAGCATCCATGTACTCCGCTTCACACGTAGATCCTGCCACGACGCTCTTCTTGGAACTGCACCAACTGACAGCTCCACCATTTAATAAAAATACATATACGGTTTGTGACTTAGAGTCATCCGGATTAGTGTCAAACCTTGCATCGATGTAACCATTTACGACGAGCTCTTTGTCACCACCATAAAAGAGAAACATATCCTTAGTCCTTTTCAGGTATTTTCAGGATGTTCTTGACCGCTGTCCAGTGATCCACTCCTGGATTACTTTGGTACGTCCCTACTAAACTAATAGCAAGGCACACATCAGGTCTGGTACACAGCATTGCATACATGATAGAACCTATGGCTGAAGCACAGGGAATGACTTTCATTTTCTCTCTATCTTCTGCAGTGGTCAGGCATTGAGTCTGACTCAACTTCAAATCTTGTAACACAGGCAAGAACCATTTCTTTGCTTGATCCATTTTGAACTTCTTCAAAACTTTATCATGGTATGTGCTTTGTGAAAGTCCAATTAAGCGTCTTGATCTATCTCTATAGATCTTGATGCCCAATATATAAGCAGCTTCACAGAGGTCTTTCATTGAAAAATTCTTATTCAAGTATCCTTTTATGCTATTCAGAAATTCAGTATCATTTCCGATCAACAATATGTCATCTACATATAATATCAGAAATGCTACAGAGCTCCCACTCACTTTCTTGTAAATACAGGCTTCTCCAAAAGTCTGTATAAAACCATATGCTTTGATCACACTATCAAAGCGTATATTCCAACTCCGAGAGGCTTGCACCGGTCCATAAATGGATCGCTGGAGCTTGCACACTTTGTTAGCACCTTTTAGATCGATAAAACCTTCTGGTTGCATCATATACAACTCTTCTTTAAGATATCCATTAAGGAACGCAGTTTTGACATCCATTTGCCAAATTTCATAATCATAAAATGCGACAATTGCTAACATGATCCAGACGAACTTAAGCATCGCTACGGGTGAGAAGGTCTCATCGTAGTCAACTCGTTGAACTTTTCGAAAACCTTTTGCAACAAGTCGAGCTTTGTAGACAATAATATAACCACCTGCGCCAGTCTTCTTCTTGAAGATCCATTTATTCTCTATGGCCTGCCGATCATCGGGCAAGTCAACCAAAGTCTGCACTTTGTTCTCATACATGGATCCCATCTCAGATTTCATGGCTTCAAGCCATTTTGCGGAATCTGGGCTCATCATCGCTTCCTCATACTTCGTAGGTTCGTCATGGTCAAGTAACATGACCTCCAGAACAGGATTATCGTACCACTCTGGTGCGGATCTTACTCTGGTTGACCTACTAGGTCCGGTAGTAACTTGATTAGAAGTTTCATGATCATCATCATTAGCTTCCTCACTTACTGGTGTAGGAATCACCGGAACCGATTTCAGTGATGAACTACTTTCCAATAAGGGAGCAGGTACAATTACCTCATCAAGTTCTACTTTCCTCCCACTCACTTCTTTCGAGAGAAACTCCTTCTTTAGAAAGGATCCATTCTTAGCAACGGATATCTTGCCTTCGGATCTATGATAGAAGGTGTACCCAACAGTCTGCTTTGGGTATCCTATGAAGACACATTTCTCCGACTTGGGTTCGAGCCTATCAGGTTGAAGCTTTTTCACATAAACATCGTAGCCCCAAACTTTAAGAAACGACAATTTGGGTTTCTTGCGAAACCACAGCTCATAAGGTGTTGTTTCAATGGATTTAGATGGTGCCCTATTTAACGTGAATGCAGCCGTCTCTAAAGCATAACCCCAAAACAATAGCTGTAAATCAGTAAGAGACATCATAGATTGCACCATATCTAGTAAAGTACGATTACGATGTTCGGACACACCATTACGCTGTGGTGTTCCGGGTGGCTTGAGTTGCGAAACTATTCCGCATTGTTTCAAATGAAGACCAAACTTGTAACTCAAATATTATCCTCCATGATCAGATCATAGAAACTTTATTTTCTTGTTACGATGATTTTCCACTTCAATATGAAATTCGTAGAACTTTTCAAATGTTTCAGACTTATGTTTCATAATTAGATATACCCATATCTGCTCAAATCATTTGTGAAGGTGAGAAAATAACGATATCCGCCGCGAGCATCAATGTTCGTTGGACCACATACATCAGTATGTATGGTTTCCAATAACTTTGTTGCTCGCTCCATTGTTTCGGAGAAAATAGTTTTAGTCATCTTGCCCATGAAGCATGGTTCGCAAGTACCAAGTGATTCATAATCAAGTGATTCCAGAAGTCCATCAGAATGGAGTTTCTTCGTGTGCTTTACACCAACATGACCCAAACGGCAGTGCCACAAATAAGTTGCACTATCATTATCAACACCGCATCTTTTGGCTTTAATACTATGAACATGTGTATCACTATAATCAAGATTTAGTAAAAATAGACCACTCATCAAGGGTTGATACGTCTCCAACGTATCTACTTTTCCAAACACATTTGCCCTTGTTTTGGACTCTAACTTGCATGATTTGAATGGAACTAACCCGGACTGACGCTGTTTTCAGCAGAATTACCATGGTGTTATTTATGTGCAGGAACAAACGTTCTCAGAATGACCTGAAACTTCACGGAGCCACTTTTCAGGAAATAAGAAAAATACGTGCAAAAGATGAAAGCCAGGGGGCCCACCACCTCTCCACAAGGGTGGGAGGCGCGCCCATCTACCTCGTGGGCCCCCTGTTGCCTCTCCGACTCCAACTCCATATATTGTGTTTTGGGGAGAAAAAAATCAGAGAGAAGAAATCATTGTGTTTTACGATACGGAGCCGCTGCCAAGCCCTAAAACCTCTCGGGAGGGCTGATCTGGAGTCCGTTCGGGGCTCCGGAGAGGGGAATCCGTCGCCATCGTCATCATCAACCATCCTCCATCACCAATTTCATGATGCTCACCGCCCTGGGTGAGTAATTCCATTGTAGGCTTGCTGGACGGTGATGGGTTGGATGGGATCTATCATGTAATCAAGTTAGTTTTGTTAGCGTTTGATCCCTAGTGTCCACTATGTTCTGAGATTGATGTTGCTATGACTTTGCTATGCTTAATGCTTGTCACTAGGGCCCGAGTGCCATGATTTCAGATCTGAACCTATTATGTTTTCATCAATATATGAGTGTTCTTGATCCTATCTTGCAAGTATATAGTCACCTATTACGTGTTATGATCCGTTAACCCCGAAGTGACAATAATCGGGATACTTACCAGTGATGACCGTAGTTTGAGGAGTTCATGTCTTCACTATGTGTTAATGCTTTGTTCCGGTACTCAATTAAAAGGAGGCCTTAATATCCCTTAGTTTCCGTAAGGACCCCGCTGCTATGGGAGGGTAGGACAAAAGATGTCATGCAAGTTCTTTTCCATAAGCACGTATGACTATGTTCGGAATACATGCCTCCATTATATCAATGAACTGGAGCTAGGTCTGTGTCACCCTAGGTTATGAATGTTACATGATGAACCGCATCCGGCATAATTCTCCATCACTGATCCATTTCGTACGAGCTTTCCATATATTGTTCTTCGCTTATTTATTTTCCCGTTCCTATTTCTATCATCACTACAAAAGACGAAAAACATTACTTTTACTACTGTTACCTTTTGCTACTGTTACCACTACTATCATATTACTTTGCTACTAAACACTTTGCTGCAGATATTAAGTTTCCAGGTGTGGTTGAATTGACAAATCAGCTGCTAATACTTGAGAGTATTCTCTGGCTCCCCTTGTGTCGAATCAATAAATTTGGGTTGAATACTTTACCCTCGAAAACTGTTGCGATCCCCTATACTTTCGGGTTATCAAGACTATTTCCTGGCACCGTTGCCGAGGATCATAGCTCTATTCTTTGAGTCACTTGGGATATATATCTGCTTATCATTATGAAGAAATTGAGAGATCCAAAAACCAAGATCTATCCCTCAACTACGAGGGGAGGTAAGGAACTGCCATCTAGCTCTGCACTTGATTCGCCTTCTATTATGAGTAAGCTTGTGACACCTAAACCTACTTCTGCTATTCGTTCTGATATGTCGCATGTTATTGATGATGCCACTTCTGCTATGCATGATACTTATAATGAAACTACCTCTATGCCTGATACTACTGTGCCACTTAGTGATTTTCTTGGTGAACAAATTGCTAGGGCTAGAGAGATTGAAAATATTGAATCTGATGATACTGATGAAAGTGATGATGAAGAATCACTTGTTATTCCTAAGGGTTATGTTTTTGATCAAGAAGCTTCTTTCGCTATTTTAGCTTGCAAAAATAGAAATTAACTCAAAAGGTTATTAGCTAAATGGAGTAAGCAATCTCTAAATGCTAGAATGAAACATGGCCCTGCTTTTGCTACTTCACCTATCTGTGTTACTGATAAGGATTATGAATTCTCTGTTGATCCTGATATAATTACTTTGGTTGAATCTGATCCTTTTCATGGTTATGAATCTGAAACTATTGTGGCACATCTTACTAAATTGAATGATATAGCCACCCTATTCACTAAAGATGAGAGAACACGTTACTTTTACATCCTTAAAATATTTCCGTTCTCATTAAAGGGTGATGCTAAGATATGGTTTAATTCTCTTGATCCTGGTTGTGTGCGTAGTCCCCGGGATATGATTTATTACTTCTCTGCTAAATATTTCCCTGCTCATAAGAAACAAGCTGCTTTAAGGGATATATATAATTTTGTGCAAATTGAAGAAGAGAGTCTCCCACAAGCTTGGGGGAGGGTTCTCCAATTACTTAATGCTTTGCCTAATCATCTTCTTAAGAAAAATGAAATACTTGATATCTTTTATAATGGATTAACTGATGCCTCCAGAGATTACCTGGATAGTTGTGCTGGTTCTGTTTTCAGGGAAAGAACACCGGATGAAGCTGAAATTTTATGGAATAATATGTTGACAAATGAAAATAATTGGACACCTCCGGAGCCAATTCTTGAGCCTATTCCTAAACCAACTCCGAAAAAGAGGGGTATTCTATTTCTCAGTCCTAAAGATATGTAAGAGGCAAAGAAATCTATGAAAGAAAAGGTATTAAAGTTGAAGATGTTAAAAATTTACCTCCTATTGAAGAAATACATGGTCTTAATTTACCGCCTGTTGAAGAAACATATAATCTTAATCCATTACCTATTGAAGAAACTCATGGTCTTAATAACCCGACACAGGTAGTAAAGGTAAATTCTCTCTATAGATATGATAAATCTGAAATCCCATTTACTAATTTGCTAGCCCATGCTTAGATGAGTTTCATAAATTTATGGCTAAGCAAGAAGACTTTAATGCTTATTTTGGTAGACAATTGAAATACAATTCAAATATGCTTGAACACTTGGGTGATTATATGGCTAATGTTAAAGGTTACCACTCAAGTAGAACAAGTACTTAAAGCTCAAAATGATTTGCTCAATGAACTAAATAGTAAAGATAATGATAATGCTGTTAGAGTGGCTACTGGAACTGGTAGAATGACTCAGGAACCTTTGTATCCTGAAGGCCACCTAAGAGAATTGAGCAAGATTCTCAAAGAAATAATATAGATGTACGTAGTTCTTCTAAAAAGAAGAAAAAGAAAAATGATAGGACTTTGCATGCTTCTAGCGATCCTATTGTTGAAACACCTGAGAATCCAAATGATATTTCTATTTCTGATGCTGAAACACAATCTGGTAATGAACCTGAAACAAGTGGTAATGTTAATGATAATGTTCATGATAATGCTCAACCTAGTAATGATAATGATATAGAAATTGAACCTGCTGTTGATCTTGATAACCCAGAATCAAAGAATCAACGTTATGATAAGAAAGACTTTGTTGCTAGGAAACATGGTAAAGAAAGAGAGCCTTGGGTTTAGAAACCCATGCCTTTTCCTCCCAAACCATCTAAGAAAAAGGATGATGAGGATTTTGAGCGCTTTGCCAAAATGATTAGACCTATCTTTTTGCGTATGCGATTAACTGATATGCTCAAAACCAATCCTTATGCTAAGTACATGAAAGATATTATTAGAAATAAAAGAAAGATACCGGAAGCTGAAATTTCCACCATGGTTGCTAATTATACTTTTAAGGGTGGAATACCAAAGAAACTTGGAGATCCCAGTGTACCAACTATACCATGCTCCATTAAAAGAAACTATGTTAAAACTGCTTTATGTGATCTTGGAGCCGGTCTTAGTGTTATGCCTCTCTCTTTATATCGTAGACTTGATTTGAATAAGTTGACACCTACTGAAATATCTTTGCAAATGGCTGATAAATCAACTGCTATACCTGTCGGTATTTGTGAGGATGTGCCTGTTGTAGTTGCAAACGTTACTATTTTAACGGACTTTGTTATTCTTGATATTCCCGAGGACGATAGTATGTCTATTATTCTTGGAAGGCCCTTTTTGAATACTGTAGGGGCTGTTATTGATTGCACTAAAGGCAATGTCACTTTTCATATTAATGGCAATGAGCATACAATACACTTTCCGAGGAAACAACCTCAGGTTCATAGTATCAACTCTATTGGAAAAATTCCATTGATTATATTTGGAGGTTTTGAATTTCCTCTTCCTAGTGTCAAGAAGAAATATGATATTATTATTATTGGGGATGTGCATATCCCCATTTAGGTAACATAGTGTTATTCGAAATTTCTCCGGTTCCATGTTATTCGGAATGAGTTTGTTAACAAGACTTGATCAACCTTGTTATTGGATTCCTTTTGACGATCATGAGATGGATGAAACTAGAAGGCACAACCTTTTGTACCCCACTTTTACTTTCTATTATTTATATAAAATAAAATAAAAAAATATTTTCCTGTCTGTTATCTGATTATCCATGCAATATAAAAATACCTCGAAAATAAAAGTTCTCCAAATGCCCTGAAATTTAAATATGATTTTTTCTAGAATATTTGAGAATATTTGGCACTGAGAACACAGCAGGGGGCCAACCACCTGCCCACGAGGGTGGAGGGCGCGCCCTACCCCCTTGGGCGCGCCCCCCTGCCTCGTGGGCCCACGGTGGCCCTCCTGCACTTATCCTTTCACCCATACAATCCTTCCTCCCACAAACACGAATAACCAGCTCAAACCCGAGTCCAAGCTTGTTTTGCTGCCATTTTTGATCTCCTTGCTCAAAGCACCTCTCACAAAACTGTTTGGGGAGATTGTTCCTTGGTATGTGACTCCTCCATTGGTCCAATTAGTTTTTGTTCTAGTGCTTTATTCGTTGCAAATTTTTGCTGCTTAGGTGACCCCGTTCTTGAGCTTGCATGTCAAATTTATATGGTCAAAAGTAGTTTTGATGCATTATATAGGCCCTAGGCACTTGTAGGAGTAGTTGCTATCAATATTATTGAGTTTGGTGTACTTTTATTTTGAAGTTACTAAAAATTTTCAGAATTTTTCAGAGGAAGAAATATGCTTAGGAAAATGTTCCAAGGTGGTTCTTCAAGGAAGCAAGGACCGAGGCTTGCAAAGCGTGATGCTGATGATGAGCCACCAAGAGACGCTCTATGCGTCCTTGTGAATGGCCTTCTGAGAACTTTATGGATCAAGCGGGAATTAAGGAAGAATTCAACGCATATTTGCGTAACACTGATCTTGTGAGCTTCGAGGAAGAGAAGTGCAGCCAGTATCACAACCTCACCAGTACCTTTGTGAGGAGGTTTGAATTTTCAACTTCATGTAATTCTCCAACTGTCCTGTTTGATCTTTATGATAATTCTTACACTATGGACTTAGAGAATTTTACCACCGCATGCAAACTTCCACAATGGGGTAGTATAAGGGATCCTCGCAAATCTGAATTTAGAGATTTTCTTGCTAGCATAACTATGGGGGAATCTAGAGATATTACACAAGCTACCATAGGGAACATTCACTTTCCTGCTATACATTATTTTGCTCTCTTCATAGGTAGATGCATCAATGGTAAAGATGAGGCATGTCACATGTGTGTCCCAGATTTCAGTATTCTTAGGAGTGCTGTGTTAGGAGACCAATCTTATAATTTGGGAGCCATTGTCGCATGTAGGTTGCACCTTAATAGATTTAATGGAGATTTCTTTGGTGGAATTTATGCAACCCGCATCGCTAATTTTCTTGGTGTAGCCATACGCGAAGATGATATTGAATTACCTACTGCTTATCTAGATTTTAATGCTATGGTTCACCACCAGTTTGTCGAGAGGAACGAATCACCTCTCCAGTATCGACTAATCTTCGACAGACATCGTGCTGTCCGTATTACTCTCCCTGCTCCTGCCTTCTTTGATTATCAGGCAAGAGGAAGATATACCATTACTAGAGAGGAGGCAGATGAGTACGAGAGGAGAGCAGAGGCCGCTCGTCGCCACGCTGCAGCTCAGCAGGCAATAGCTGCTGCATCGCAGTACGACCCCAACTACTATTATGGATATCCGCCAGGCCAGCCGTGGCCATAGACCAACTTAGGCCAAAATCCTAAGCTTGGGGGAGTACGTATTTGCCACCGACATTACATTTATGTTCACACACTCATTGCTAGATGTCGGTGCTCATACTTTTTCATTGTATCATCCATGCTAGTTTAATTTCCTTTTTATGCTTTCTTCTTGTGTGTTTAATAAACCTTAAGAAAAACCAAAAAAAATTAGTTGTAACTTTTAATCAGTTTAATTTCCATGCTTGTAGTAGTAATTAAAAAGAAAACCCAAAAATATTTCCTGTTCTTCTTTTGCTTGTTGGGAGCTTTCCCGTGTAAATAGTTTTATTTATTTTCTTTTCTTTGGGGGTCTATAGGAGAAGACCATGATTAAATTGTTGAAGTGGCTCTTATATGCATTATTGTTTATCTAACAAAAGAGCCCATATTGCCTTGTCTTCTCCTGTTTATTGAATGCTTGCAGATTCTAGCTTAGTCCAATGCACGTGCACTATTATTATTATTATTATTATTATTATTATTATTATTATTATTATTCACACTATTCGGTCATGCAAGTGAAAGGCAATTATGATGATATATGATGGACTGGCTGAGATGAGAAAAGCTGGTATGAACTCGACCTCTTTTGTTTTTGTAAATATGATTAGTTCATCATTCCTGATTCAGCCTATTATGAATAAACATGTTTGCAATGACAACTAGAGATCATAGTTTCTTGTGCCATACTTGATTAGCTATGAGTTATAATGGTTTACCTTGCGTGCCAACATGCTATTGAGATAGTTATGATGTGGTATGATAAGGTGGTATCCTCCTCTGAATGATTTAAGTGACTTGACTTGGCGCATGTTCACGCATGTAGTTGAAACAAAATCAACATAGCCTTCAAGATATTTATGTTCATGGTGGATTATATCCTACTCATGCTTGCATTCGGTGTTGATTAATTTTAATGCATGTTCATGACTGTTGTCGCTCTCTAGCTAGTCGCTTCCCAGTCTTTTGCTAGCCTTCACCTGTACTAAGCGGGAATACTTCTTGTGCATCCAATCCCCTAAACCCCAAAGTTATTCCACATGAGTCCACTATACCTACCTATATACGGTATCTACTTGCCGTTCCAAGTAAATTTGTATGTGACAAACTCTAAACCTTCAAATAAATATCCTATTTTGTATGCTCGAATAGCTCATGTATCAACTAGGGCTGTCTGTATCTTCCATGTTAGGCGGGTTATTCTCAAGAGGAGTGGACTCCGCTCCTCACTCACGAGATAAATGGCTGGTCACCGGGATGCCCAGTCCCATGCTTTCTGCAAACTAAATCAAAAAAAATTCAAACAAAACTCCCCCTGGGACTCTTTTTAGTTGGAGGCACTCGTTGTTTCGAGCAAGCCATGGATTGATGCTTGTGAGTGGAAGGGGGAGTATAAATTTTACCATTCTGTTTGGGAACCGCCTATAATGTGTGTAGCATGGAAGATATTGCCATCTCTTGGTTGTTATGTTGACAATGAAAGTATACCACTCAAAATATTATTCACCTCTGTTTCAAAACCGAGCTATGGCACCTCTACAAATCCCCGCTTCCCTCTAAGAAGGGCCTATCTATTTACTTTTATGCTGAGTCATCATCCTCTTATTAAAAAGCACCAGTTGGAGAGCACCACTGTCATTTGCATTCATTACTATTAATTTACATTGAGTATGACTTGACTGGATCTCTTTTACCATGAATTACAATGTCTAGTCAGTCCTTGGTCTTTAAAGGTGCTCTGCATTTATGTTTTGCGGTCTACGAAAGGGCTAGCGAGATACCATCTTCTTATATATCATATTATGATTGTTTTAAGAAAGTGTTGTCATCCGAGATTTATTATTATTGCTCGCTAGTGGATTATGCTATTGATATGAGTAAACTTGAGACCTATGCGTTATTGTGAATGTGGTTAGTTATAATCTTTGCTGAAAACTTGAATGCTGGCATTATATATTTACAACAACAAGAGCAAACAGAGTTTGTAAAAGTTTTTCTTTACCACTTTCAGTTTGTCAACTGAATTGCTTGAGGACAAGCAAAGGTTTAAGCTTCGAGGAGTTGATACGTCTCCAACGTATCTACTTTTCCAAACACTTTTGCCCTTGTTTTGGACTCTAACTTGCATGATTTGAATGGAACTAACCCGGACCAACGTTGTTTCCAGCAGAATTACCATGGTGTTATTTATGTGCAGGAACAAACGTTCTCGGAATGACCTGAAACGTCATGGAGCCACTTTTCAAAAATAAGAAAAATACCTGCAAAAGATGAAGGCCAAGGGGCCCACCACCTCTCCACGAGGGTGGGGGGCGCGCCTGCCCCATAGGGCGCGCCCACTTCCTCGTGGGCCCCCTGTTGCCTCTCCGACTCCAACTCCAACTACAACTCCATATATTGTATTTCGGGGAGAAAAAAATTAGAGAGAAGAAATCATCATGTTTTACGATACGGAGCCGCTGCCAAGCCCTAAAACCTCTCGGGAGGGCTGATCTGGAGTCCGTTCGAGGCTCCAGAGAGGGGAATCCGTCGCCATCGTCATCATCAACCATCCTCCATCATCAATTTCATGATGCTCACCGCCCTGCGTGAGTAATTCCATTGTAGGCTTGCTGGACGGTGATGGGTTGGATGGGATCTATCATGTAATCAAGTTAGTTTTGTTAGCGTTTGATCCCTAGTGTCCACTATGTTCTGAGATTGATGTTGCTATGACTTTGCTATGCTTAATGCTTGTCACTAGGGCCCGAGTGCCATTATTTCAGATCTGAACCTATTATGTTTTCATCAATATATGAGTGTTCTTGATCCTATCTTGCAAGTCTATAGTCACCTATTATGTGTTATGATCCGTTAACCCCGAAGTGACAATAATCGGGATACTTACCGGTGATGACCGTAGTTTGAGGAGTTCATGTATTCACTATGTGCTAATGCTTTGTTCCGGTACTGTATTAAAAGGAGGCCTTAATATCCCTTAGTTTCCATAAGGACCCCACTGCCACGGGAGGGTAGGACAAAAGATGTCATGCAAGTTCTTTTCCATAAGTACGTATGACTATGTTCGGAATACATGCCTACATTATATCAATGAACTGGAGCTAATTCTTTGTCACCCTAGGTTATGACTGTTACATGATGAACCGCATCCGACATAATTCTCCATCACTGATCCATTGCCTACGAGCTTTCCATATATTGTTCTTCGCTTATTTATTTTCCCGTTGCTATTGCTATCATCACTACAAAATACCAAAAACATTACTTTTACTACTGTTACCTTTTTCTACCGTTACCAATACTATCATATTACTTTGCTACTAAACACTTTGCTACAGATATTAAGTTTCCAGGTGTGGTTGAATTGACAACTCAGCTGCTAATACTTGAGAGTATTCTTTGGCTCCCCTTGTGTCGAATCAATAAATTTGGGTTGAATACTTTACCCTCGAAAACTGTTGCGATCCCCTATACTTGTGGGTTATCAAGGGTGCATGACCATAAAAGATATTACTCATATAAATAGAACAACCATTATTCTCTGATTTAAATGAATAACCGTCTCGCGTCAAAAAAGATCCTAATATAATGTTCATGCTCAAGGCTGGCACCAAATAACAATTATTTAGGTCTAAAACTAATCCCGAAGGTAGATGTAGAGGTAGGTGCCGACAACGATCACATCAACTTTGGAACCATTTCCCACGCGCATCATCACCTCGCCCTTAGCCAATGTTCGCTTAATCCGTAGCCCATGTTTCGAGTTGCAAATATTAGCAACAGAACCAGTATCAAATACCTAGGCGCTACTGCGAGCATTAGTAAGGTACACATCAATAACATGTATATCAAATATACCTTTCACTTTGCCATCCTTCTTCTCCGTGAAATACTTGGGGCAGTTTCGCTTCCAGTGACCAGTCCCTTTGTAGTAGAAGCACTCAGTCTCAGGCTTAGGTCCAGACTTTGGTTTCTTCACTTGAGCAGCAACTGGCTTGCTGTTCTTCTTGAAGTTCCCCTTCTTCCCTTTACCTTTTTTCTTGAAACTGGTGGTCTTGTTGACCATCAACACTTGATGCTCCTTCTTGATTTCTACCTCCGCAGCCTTTAGCATTGCAAAGAGCTCAGGAATCGTCTTATCCATCCCTTTCATATTATAGTTCATCACGAAGCTCTTGTTGCTTGGTGGCAGTGATTGAAGAACTCTGTCAATGACACTATCATCTGGAAGATTAACTCCCAGCTGAGTCAAGTGGTTGTGGTACCCAGACATTCTGAGTATATGTTCACCGACAGAACTATTCTCCTCCATTTTGCAGCTGTAGAACTTATTGGAGACTTCATATCTCTCAATCTGGGCATTTGCTTGAAATATTAACTTCAACTCCTGGAACATCTCATATGCTCCATGACGTTCAAAATGTCATTGAAGTCCCGGTTCTAAGCCGTAAAGCATGGCACACTGAACTATCGAGTAGTCATCAGCTTTGCTCTGCCAGGTGTTCACAACATCTAGCGTTGCTCCTGCAGTAGGTTTGTCACCTAGCGGTGCTTCCAGGACGTAATTCTTCTGTGCAGCAATGAGGATAATCATCAAGTTACAGACCCATTCCGTGTAGTTTCTACCATCATCTTTCAACTTAGCTTTCTCTAGGAACGCATTAAAATTCAATGGAACAACAGCACGGGCCATCTATCTACAACAACATAGACATGCAAAATACTATCAGGTACTAAGTTCATGATAAATTAAAGTTCAATTAATCATATTACTTAAGAACTCCCACTTAGATAGACATCCCTCTAATTAGCTAAGTGATCACGTGATCCATATCAACTAAACCATGTCCGATCAGCACGTGAGATGGAGTAGTTTTCAATGGTGAACATCACTATGTTGGTCATATATACTATATGATTCACGCTCGACCTTTCGGTCTCAGTGTTCCGAGGCCATATCTGTATATGCTAGGCTCGTTAAGGTTAAGCCGAGTATTCTATGTGTGCAAAGCTGGTTTGCACCCGTTGTTTGTGAACGTAGAGCTTATCACACCCGATCATCACGTGGTGTCTCGGCACGACGAACTGTAGCAACGGTGCATACTCAGGGAGAACACTTATGCATTGAAATTTAGTGAGAGATCATCTTATAATGCTACCACTGAACTAAGCAAAATAAGATGCATAAATGATAAACATCACATGCAATCAATATAAGTGATATGATATGGCCATCATCATCTTGTGCCTTTGATCTCCATCTCCAAAGCACCATCATGATCACCATCATCACTGGCTTGACACCTTGATCTCCATCGAAGCATCGTTGTCGTCTCGCCAACTATTGCTTCTACGACTATTGCTACCGCTTAGTGATAAAGTAAAGCAATTACATGGCGATTGCATTTCATACAATAAAGCGACAACCATATGGCTCCTGCCAGTTGCCGATAACTGTGTTACAAAACATGATTATATCATACAATAAAATTTAGAATCATTTCTTGACCATATCACATCACAACATGCCCTGCAAAAACAAGTTAGACGTCCTCTACTTTGTTGTTGCAAGTTTTACGTGGGTGCTACAGGCTGAGCAAGAACTGTTCTTACCTACGCATCAAAAACCACAACGTGCTATAGTGATTGCTTTTTGATCTTCAGAAAGAACCATGTTCATTGAATTTGATTCAAACAAAGTTGGAGAAACTGACACCCACCAGCTACCTGTGTGCGAAGCATGTCGGTAGAACCAGTCTCGCGTAAGCGTACGCGTAATGTCGGTCTGAGCCGCTTCATCCAACAATACCGCTGAATTAAGAATCAACTAGTGATGGCAAGCAAGATGTATATACCCACGCCCACAACTCCTTTGTGTTCTACTCGTGCATATAACATCTACGTATAGACCTGGCTCGGATGCCATTGTTGGGGAACACAGTAATTTGAAAAAAAATCCTACGCACACGCAAGATCTATCATGGTGATGCATAGCAACAAGAGGGGAAGAGTGTTGTCAACTTACCCTCATAGACCGTAAGCGGAAGCGTTATGACAACACGGTTGATGTAGTCGTACGTCTTCACGATCCGACCGGTCCTAGTACCGAAAGTACGGCACCTCCGCGATCTGCACACGTTCGGCTCGGTGACGTCCCACAAACTCTTGATCCAGCTGAGTGTCGAGGGAGAGCTTCGTCAGCACGATGGCGTGATGACAATGATGATTAAGCTACTGGCGCAGGGCTTTGCCTAAGCACTGCAACGATATGACCGGGGTGGATTATGGTGGAGGGGGGCACCGCACACGGCTAAGAGATCAATGATCAACTTGTGTGTCTATGGGGTGCCCCCTCCCTCGTATATAACGGAGTGGAGGAGGAGGGAGGGCCGGCCCTCTATGGCGCGCCCTGGAGGAATCCTACTCTCACCTAGAGTAGGATTCCCCCCTTCCCTAGTTGGACTAAGAGAGAAGGAAGGGGGAGAGAGGGAGGAAGGAAAGGGAGGGGGCGCCGCCCCCCTTCCTAGTCCAATTCAGACTAGAGGGGGAGGTGGCGCGCGGCCTGCCCTGGCTGCCTCTCTCTCTCCACTAATGCCCATTAGGGCCCATATACTCCTCGGGGGGTTCCGGTAACCTCCCGGTACTCCGGTATATGCCCGAACTCACTCGGAACCATTCCGATGTCCAAACATAGGCTTCAACTATATCGATCTTTATGTCTTGACCATTTCGAGACTCCTCGTCATGCCCGTGATCACATCCAGGACTCCGAAAAACCTTTGGTTCATCAAAACACATAAAGTCATAATACCGATCGTCACTGAACGTTAAGCGTGCGGACCCTACGGGTTCAAGAACTATGTAGACATGACCGAGACTCATCTTCAGTCAATAACCAATAGAGGAACCTGGATGCTCATATTGGTTCCATCATATTCTACGAAGATCTTCATCGGTTAAACCGCACAACAACATACATTGTTCCCTTTGTCATCAGTATGTTACTTACCCAAGATTCAACCGTCGGTATATCAATACCTAGTTCAATCTCGTTACCGACAAGTCTCTTTACTCATTTCGTAATGCATCATACCGCAACTAACTCATTAGTCACATTGCTTGCAAGGCTTATAGTGATGTGCATTACCGAGAGGGCCCAGAGATACCTCTTCGGTACTAGGAGTGACAAATCCTAATCTCGATCTATGCCAAACAAACACCATCGGAGACACCTGCAGAGCATCTTTATAGTCACCCATTTATGTTGTGACGTTTGATAGCTGCTACCTATTGAGCATGCGTTGGTTTTCCCTTCAAGAGGAAAGGGTGATGGAGCAAAGCAACGTAAGTATTTCCCTCAGTTTTTGAGAACCAAGTTATCAATCCAGTAGGAGACCACGCGCGAGTCACCTTGTACCTACACAAACAAATAAGAACCTCGCAACCAATGCAATAAAGGGGTTGTCAATACCTTCACGGCCACATGCAAGAGTGAGATCTGATACAGATAATGATAATAAGATAAATATTTTTGGTATTTTTATATATAGATTGAAAGTAAAGATTGCAAAACAAATAGATTGGAAACTTATATGATAGAGAATAGACCCGGGGCCACAGGTTTCACTAGTGGCTTCTCTCAAGATAGCATAAGTATTATGGTGGGTGAATAAATTGCTATCGAGCAATTGATAGAAAAGCGAATAATTATGAGAATATCTTGGTATGATCATGTATATAGGCATCACGTCCGTGATAAGTAGACTGACTCTTGCCTGCAATTACTACTATTACTCCACACATCGACCGCTATCCAGCATGCATCTAGAGTATTAAGTTCATAAGAATAGAGTAACGCTTTAAGCAAGATGACATGATGTAGAGGGATAAACTGATGCAATATGATATAAAACCCATCTTTTTATCCTCGATGGCAACAATACAATACGTGTCATTTCCCTTTCTGTCACTGGGATCAAGCACCACAAGATTGAACCCAAAGCTAAGCACTTCTCCCATTGCAAGAAAGATCAATCTAGTAGGCCAAACGAAACTGATAATTCGAAGAGACTTGTAAAGATAACCAATCATACATAAAAGAATTCAGAGAAGATTCAAATATTGTTCATAGATAATCTTGATCATAAACCCACAATTCATCGGATTTCGACAAGCACACCGCAAAAAGAGATACATCGAATATATCTCCAAGAGAATCGAGGAGAACTTTGTGTTGAGATCCAAAGAGAGAGAGAGAAGAAGCCATCTAGCTAATAACTATGGACCCAAAGGTCTGAGGTAAACTACTCGCACATCATCAGAGGGGCCATGGAGTTGATGTAGAGGCCCTCCGTGATCAATACCCCTCCGGCGGAGCTCCGGAAAAGGCCCCAAGATGGGATCTCTTGGGTACAGAAGGTTGCGGCGGTGGAAATATGGTTTCGTGGTCCTCCTGCATGTTTTTGGGGTACGTAGGTATATATAGGAGGAAGAAGTAGGTCGGTGGAGCCACGAGGGGCCCACGAGGGGGGAGGGTGCGCCCAGGGGGGTAGGCGCGCCCCCTGCCTCGTGGCCTCCTCGTTGATTGCTTGACGTCCATTCCAATTCCTCTGGATCATGTTTGTTCCAGAAATAACGCTCCCGAAGATTTCATTCCGTTTGGACTCTGTTTGATATTCTTTTTCTGCAAAACACTGAAATAGGCAAAAAACAACAATTTGGGTTGGGCCTCCGATTAATAGGTTAGTCCCAAAAATAATATAAAAGTGTAAAATAAAGCCCATTAACATCCAAAACAGATTATATAATAGTATCTAGCAAACAAAAATTATAGATTCGTTGGAGACGTATCAAGCATCCCCAAGCTTAATTCCTGCTCGTCCTCGAGTAGGTAAATGATAAAAACAGAATTTTTGATGTGGAATGCTTCCTAACATATTTTTCAATGTATTTTTTCTTTATTGTGGAATGAATGTTCAGATCCGAAAGATTCAAGATAAAAGTTTAATATTGACATAAAAATAATAATACTTCAAGCATAGTAACTAAGCAATCATGTCTTCTCAAAATAACATGGCCAAAGAAAGTTATCCCTACAAAATCATATAGTCTGGCTATGCTCTATCTTCATGAGACAAAATATTAAATAATGCACAAGCCCAATGAGAAGCCACGCAATTGTTTCATACTTTTGATGTTCTCAAACTTTTTTAACTTTCACGCAATACATGAGCGTGAGCCATGGACATAACACTATGGGTGGAATGGAATGGTGGTTGTGGAGAAGACAAAAAGGAGAAGATAGTATTAGATCAACTAGGCATATCAACGGGCTATGGAGATGCCCATCAATAGATATCACTGTGAGTGAGTAGAGATTGCCATGCAACGGATGCACTAGAGCTATAAGTGTATGAAAGCTCAAAAGAAACTAAGTGGGTGTGCATCCAACTTGCTTGCTCACGAAGACCTAGGGCAATTTGAGGAAGCCCATCATTGGAATATACAAGCCAAGTTCTATAATGTAAAATTCCCACTAGTTTATGAAAGTGACAACATAGAAGACTCTCTATCATGAAGATCATGGTGCTACTTTGAAGCACAAGTGTGGAAAAAGGACAGTAACATTTTCCCTTCTCTCTTTTTCTCTCATTTTTTTATTTGGGCCTTCTTTCTTTTCTTTCTTCTTTTGGCCTCTTTTTTTTCTTTTTTTTTTTTCCGGGGTCTCATCCCGACTTGTGGGGGAATCATAGTCTCCATCATCCTTTCCTCACTAGGACAATGTTCTAATAACGATGATCGTCGCACTTCTTTTTTACTTACAACTCAAGAATTACAACTCAATACTTAGAACAAAATATGACTCTATGTGAATGCCTCCAGCGGTGTACCGGGATATGCAATGAATCAAGAGTGACATGTATGAAAAATTATGAAAGGTGGCTTTGCCACAAATACAATGTCAACTACATGATCATGCATGGCAATATGACAATGATGAAGCGTGTCATAACAAACGGAACGGTGGAAAGTTGCATGGCAATATATCTTGGAATGGCTATGGGAATGCCATAATAGGTAGGTATGGTGGCTGTTTTGAGGAAGGTATATGGTGGGTGTATGATACCGGCAAAAAGTGCGCGGTAAAAGAGAGGCTAGCAAATGTGGAAGGGTGACGGTGCGTATAATCCATGGACTCAACATTAGTCATAAAGAACTCACATAGTTGTTGCAAAAATCTATTAGTTATTGAAACAAAGTACTACGCGCTTGCTCCTAGGGGGGTAGATTGGTTGGAAAAGACCATCGCTCGTCCCCGACCGCCACTCATAAGGAAGGCAATCAATAAATAAATCATGCTTCGACTTCATCACATAACGGTTCACCATACGTGCATGCTATGGGAATCACAAACTTCAACACAAGTATTTATCAAAATCACAACTACTAATATCACCATCTCCATATCTCAAAACAATTATCAAGTATCGAACTTCTCATAGTATTCAATGCACTTATATGAAAGTTTTTATTATTCCTAAAAGCAAATTACCATGCTGTTCTAAAGTACTCTCAAAATAATACAAGTGAAGCATGAGAGATCAATAATTTCTATAAAATAAAACCACCACCGTGCTCTAAAATATATAAGTGAAGCACTAAAGAGAAAACTATATAGCTCAAAAGATATAAGTGAAGCACATAGAGTATTCTAATAAATTTTGATTCATGTGTGTCTCTCCCAAAAGGTGTGTACATCAAGGATGATTGTGGTAAACTAACAAGCAAAGACTCAAATCATACAAGACGCTCCTAGTAAAGTTACCGATGAATGAAGACAAAATAGGGGATGCCTTCCGGGGCATCCCCAAGCTTAGGCTCTTGCCACTCGTTGTTCCATAATCCATCAAATCTTTAACCAAAACTTGAAAACTTCACAACACAAAACTTAACAAGAAAATCTCGTGAGCTCCGTTAGCGAAAGAAAACAAAACACCACTTCAAGGTACTGTAATGAACTCATTCTTTATTTATATTTGTGTTAAACCTACTGTATTCCAACTTTTCTATGGTTTATAAACTCCATTACTAACCATAGATTCATCAAAATAAGCAAACAACACACGAAAAACAGAATCTGTTAAAAATAGAACAGTCTTTAGTAATCTGTAAACGCAAACTTCTGGAACCCCAAAAATTCTAAAATAAATTTCTGGACGTGGAGAATTTATCTATTAATCATCTTAAATAATAATTAACTAAATATCACTCTCCAATAAAAAATGGCAGCAATTCTCGTGAGCGCTAAAGTTTCTGTTTTTTACAGCAAGATCAAAAAGACTTTCCCCAAGTCTTCCCAACGGTTCTACTTGGCAGAAACACTAATTAAACACAACTAAAACTGAGGCTAGATAAATTATTTATTACTAAACAGGAACAAAAAGCAAGGAATAAAAATAAAATTGGGTTGCCTCCCAACAAGCGCTATCGTTTAACGCCCCTAGCTAGGCATAAAAGCAAGGATAGATGTAGGTATTGCCATCTTTGGTAGGCAATCCATAGGTGGATCTAATAATTGATTCATATGGTAATTTAATTTTATTTCTAGGGAAGTGTTCCATGCCTTTCCTTAATGGAAATTGGAATCTAATATTCCCTTCCTCCATATCAATAATTGCACCAATCGTTCTAAGGAAAGGTCTACCAAGAATAATAGGACATGAAGGATTGCAATATATATCGAGAACAATGAAATCTATGGGCACATAATTCCTATTTGCAACAATAAGAACATCATTAATCTTTCCCATAGGTTTCTTAATAGTGGAATCCGCAAGGTGCAAGTTAAAAGAACAATCATCAAATTCACGGAGACCTAGCAAATCACACAAAGTTTTTGGGATCGTGGAAACACTAGCACCCAAATCACACAAAACATAGCATTCATGATCTTTAATTTTAATTTTGATTGTAGGCTCCCACTCATCATGAAGTTTTCTAGGGATAGAAACTTCCAACTCAAGTTTTTCTTCATAAGATTGCATCAAAGCATCAACAATATGTTTAGTAAAAGCTTTATTTTGACTATTAGCATGAGGAGAATTTAGCACGGATTGCAACAAGGAAATACAATCTACCAAAGAGCCATTATAATAATTAAATTCCTTGAAATCCAAGATAGTGGGTCCATTGATATTTAAAGTTTTAACCTCTTCAATCCCAGTTTTACCAATTTTTGCGTCAAGGTCTAAATACCCCGAATTATTGGGACGCCTTCTAACTAAAGTTGACTCATCTCCATCTCATCATTATCAAGATTCTTATTGCAAAACAAAGATTTAATAGGGGACACATCAATCACTTTTAGATCTTCATCATTATTATCCAACTCTTTTGGTTTAGCGGCCATCTTATTAACTAAAGTGGCCTACTTATCAGAAATTTGGGCAATTATTTTTTCAAGATGAGCAAACTGAGATTTCAAACCATAAAATTCCTTAGACATATCATCGAGCTCTTTATTCATGAAACCGATAAAACATTTTTGTTCTTTAAGCTCGTTTCTAAAGAAATTATTATGCTCAAACTACAAGGACATAAAACTTCTAACATTGTTTTCGATTTCTTCCAACCTTCTAAGGTGAGGATCATGTAACGCCCCGAGACCGATGTGCCAGGTGTCCTCCAGTTATTCGCTGTTGTTGCCATGTCATTTGCTTGCGTGTTGCATCTTGTCATGTCATCATGTGCATTGCATCATCATGTTTTAAAACCTGCATCCGCCCGGGTTCCCCAGTTCCGTCCGTTGTCCGTTCTGAGCCCAGACACACTTGCACGCGCCCGCGGCATGTCCGAAATAGTGTTTTTTATCAGTGGCCAGAAAATGTCCTCGGATTGGGTTAAAGTTGGCGTGCGTTCTTATTACAGTGTAGATAGACCGCCTGTCAAGTTTCATCGCATTCCGAGTTCGTTTGATAGCCCAACCGTTAAACTATAGCTGCATTATAGCCGGTCAAAACGTCGGACGTTTTCGGTCTCCGGAAACAGTTGCCGGGCGGCACTCCTCTCCTCTCATCTCAGCCCAACCTCTCTTCACAACCCACCTGCAGCCCACCTAAACCCCCCTCCGTTCTGGTCCGTCAGATCACGATCGGAGGCTCCGAAACACTCCAAAAACCCCCCTAAACCAAACCCTAGCCATCCCTGCATATATATGGACAACCCCTTCCAAATATGGCAGCCTAACCCTTCCCCTACCTCCCTGCCGCCTCCCTCCTCAAATTCCATGCCACCAGCCTCCTTCCCCCTCCAAATCCGGCGCCAGCCACCTCACCAGCGCCACTTGGCAGCGTCCCAGTGGCTGCGCCGCCACCCAGCCACCGGATCGGCCAACCGAGCGCCGCCACTTGTCGTCCCTGCCTCCAGCCTCCTCTCTCCAGACGCAGGCCCGCCAAGCCCGCGGGAAGCCCGCCAGCGCCCATCTGGGCCCGGATCGCTCCGCCGCTGCTCGTACATCGCTACAGCCCTCGTTCCGAACGTCTCCTGCATCGGCTCGCTACCACCGCCTCGCCTTGCCTCGTTGGCGACCCCATCTCCGCGCTGCCGAACTCCGGCGACCAGGAGCCGCCACCGGTGACCCCAGGCCGCCTTCCCTGCTCTCCTCTCTCTTTGTTGCTCCCTCTCTGTCTCCCTGCTCTCTCATGGTCTCTCTCTCTATGCCCTTCGCAGGTCGACGCCGCCAGCCATCTCCGCCCGGATCCGGAACCCCCATCGCCGGAGCTGCCCGTTCCTCACCTCCCCTGCAGTGCTCCGCCCCCCTTCGCGCCGGATCTCACGCCGCTACGAGCCCCGCGACCATGGCCGCACCCCTGGTTCGTCTCGCTGCGGGTGCACGCACGCGTTGACCTCGGCTGCTCCAGCATGGGCCAGCCTCTGGCCAAGGCCCAGCTGCTCCTCTTCTGCACCGCGCCAAGGCCCATCTCCCTTGGCCCATGGTGAGACGCCCCCCCAGCAGCGTCCCTTTTGTTTTTTTCCAGTTGGCCCAGACTTGCACCAGTTTCAGCCCGTGGATGTTTTTTTCCAGTCTCTGTGAATTTAGCTAATTTCCAGGGAATTGCAGTTTTACAGAAAACCCCCCTAGTTTCATGCATTTAATAATTCACAACCGTGCATCGGATCTAAATAAATTATATATGAAACTTGCTTAGAATTTTGTTTAGATTCATAATATCCAACTTTCATCTATGGTTGAAATGTTTAAAATGTTGTTTGATTAAATTTGCTCCTATGCCATGTTAAAATGCTTTAATTCATAACTAATTAACCGTAGCTCCAAATTTAATAAACTTTATATGTAAATGGGGTGGAAAAATTCCTAGTTTATCATGGTGACCTTACTTTGCATGTTTAACAACTTTAAAATTGTGTTTAGGGCGGAACAGTACCATAACCAAAAACATGCATATGAGGAGTTTCCGGAATTGTTGGTCGTTGTTTCCGGCCTCATTTAAACTTGACTAGATGGGTAGTTTTCATTTGCTTCACCCTCTTGCCATGTTTAACAACATTTAATATTGTTGAGTACCTAACCGGGAGAGAACTAAATAATTGATGTGGTGTTTCGTCAATATGCAACCCGTTGCATATTGAGCTCCATTTAATTTGTAGTTTTGTTTGTGCACTTTGCCATGCCATGCATATTTAAACCGGACATGCATCATACTCGATTGTGCATCATGCCATGTTGATGTGTTGGTTGTTTACTATGTTGTTTGCTTCTTTCCGGTGTTGCTTCTTTGGGTTGGTTCCGATAACATCGTGTTGTGAGGATTCGTTCGACTACGTCCGTTTGTCTTCTTCATGGACTCATTCTTCTTCCTTGCGGGATTTCAGGCAAGATGACCATACCCTCGAAATCACTTCTATCTTTGCTTGCTAGTTGCTCACTCTTTTGCTATGCCTATGCTGCGATACCTACCACTTGCTTATCATGCCTCCCATATTGTTGAACCAAGCCTCTAACCCACCTTTTCCTAGCAAACCGTTGATTGGCTTTGTTACCGCTTTGCTCAGCTCCTCTTATAGCGTTGTTAGTTGCAGGTGAAGATTGAAGTTTGTTCCTTGTCGGAACATGGAGATGTTGTTCCTTGTTGGAACATGTTTACTTGTTGGGATATCACAATATATCTTATCTAATTAATGCATCTATACACTTGGTAAAGTGTGGAAGGCTCGGCCTTATGCCTGGTGTTTTGTTCCACTCTTGCCGCCCTAGTTTCCGTCATATCTGTGTTATGTTCCCGGATTTTGCGTTCCTTACGCGGTTGGGTAATAATGGGAACCCCCTGACAGTTCGCCTTGAATAAAACTCTTCCAGCAATGCCCAACATTGGTTTTACCATTTGCCACCTAGCCTTTTCTTTCCCTTGGGTTCTGCATACTCAAGGGTCATCATTATTTTAACCCCCCCGGGCCAGTGCTCCTTTGAGTGTTGGTCCGAACTAGAGTCCTGTGCTGCGCCCCCTCGGGGAAACTCGAGGTTTGGTTTTAGTTGTACGGAGCACTCATCTGAGTGTGCCCTGAGAACGAGATATGTGAAGCTCCTATCAGGATTTGTCGGCACATTCGGGCGGTGTTGCTGGATTTGGTTTAACTTGTCGAAGTGTCTTGTAGAACCGGGATACCGAGTCTGATCGGAACGTCTCGGGAGGAGGTCTATTCCTTCGTTGACCGTGAGAGCTTGTGATGGGCTAAGTTGGGACACCCCTGCAGGGATTTGAACTTTCGAAAGCCGTGCCCGCAGTTATGGGAAGATGGGAATTTGTTAATGTCTGGTTGTAGAAAACCTGAAGTTGACCTTAATTAAAAATGCATCAACCGCGTGTGTAACCGTGATGGTCTCTTTCCCGCGGATTCCGGGAAGTGAACACGGTGTTGGAGCTATGCTTGGCGTAGGTTGCTATAGGATCACTTCTTGATCATAGTTTTCTCAATCGTGCTTTTCCTTCTCTTCTTGCTCTCTTTTGTGTATGTTTAGCCACCATATATGCTAGTCGCTTGCTGCAGCTCCACCTCATACCTTTACCTTACCCATAAGCTTAAATAGTCTTGATCGCGAGGGTGCGAGATTGCTGAGTCCTCGTGACTCACAGATACTTCCAAAACCAGTTTGCAGGTGCCGATGATACCGAGCAGGTGACGCAACCAAGCTCAGGAGGAGCTCGATGAAGATCTTGTCCTTTGAGTTGTTTCGTTCTAGTTGATTAGTAGTGGAGCCCAGTTGGGGTCGATCAGGGACCGTGTCGCATTTGGGGTTCTTCTTTTATTTTGGTTCCGTAGACGGACCGTGATTGTATCTGTATGATGTAATGCTTTATTCATGTAATTGTGTGAAGTGGCGATTGTAAGCCAACTATGTATCGTTTCCCTTATGTATTACATGGGTTGTGTGAAGATTACCTCATTTGCGACATTGCTTTCAATGCGGTTATGCCTCTAAGTCGTGCTTCGACACATGGGAGATATAGCCGCATCGAGGGCGTTACAGATCAACACCTTTCGGTAAAGCCATAAGGGCAATAAGCAACAAGAGACAAGCGAAAAAGAAGTGAACGGAAAAGTGGGGGAGAATAAAAAGGCAAGTGTGAAGTGGGGGAGAGGAAATTGAGAGGCAAATGATAAATAATGTAAAGCGAAGGATAAGAGTTGTGATGGGTAATTGGTATGTCTTGACTTGGTGTAGATCTCCTCGGCAACGGCGCGAGAAATCCTTCTTGCTTCCTCTTGAGCATGCGTTGGTTTTCCCTTGAAGAGGAAAGGGTGATGCAGCAAAGCAGTGTAAGTATTTCCCTCGGTTTTTGAGAACAAAGATATCAATCCAATAGGATACCACGCGCGAGTCACCTCGTACATAAACAAACAAATAAGAACCTCGCAACCAACGCGATAAAGGGATTGTCAATCCCTTAACGGCCACTTGCAAGAGTGAGATCTAATAGAGATAATGATAATAAGGTAAATATTTTTGGTATTTTTATGATATAAAGTAAAGAGTGAAAAATAAAATAGATTGGAAACTTATATGATAGAGAATAGACACGAGGGCCATAGGTTTCACTAGTGGCTTCTCTCAAGATAGCATAAGTATTACGGTGGGTGAACAAATTACTGTCAAGCAAACAATAGAAAAGCGAATAATTATGAGAATATCTAGGTACGATTATGTATATAGGCATCACGTTCGGGACAAGTAGACCGACTCCTGCCGGCATCTACTACTATTACTCCACACATCGACTGCTATCCAGCATGCATCTAGAGTATTAAGTTCATAAGAACAGAGTAACGCTTTAAGCAAGATGACATGATGAAGAGGGATAAACTCATGCAATATGATATAAACCCAATCTTTTTATACTCGATGGCAACAATACAATACTTGTCGTTTCCCTTTCGGTCACTGGGATCGAGCACCACAAGATTGAACCCAAAGTTAAGCACTTCTCCCATTGCAAGAAAGATCAATCTAGTAGGCCAAACGAAACTGATAATTCGAAGAGACTTGCAAAGATAACCAATCATACATAATAGAATTCAGAGAAGATTCAAATATTGTTCATAGATAATCTTGATCATAACCCACAATTCATCGGATCTCGACAAATACACCGCAAAAAGAGTTAGATCACATAGATCTCCAAGAGAATCAAGGAGAACTTTGTATTGAGATCCAAAGAGAGAGAAGAAGCCATCTAGCTAATAACTATGGACCTGAAGGTCTGAGGTAAACTACTCACACATCATCGGAGGGGCCATGGAGTTGATGTAGAGGCCCTACGTGATCAATGCCCCTCCGGCGAAGCTCCGAAAAAGGCCCCAAGATGGGATCTCTTGGGTACAGAAAGCTGCGGCGGTGGAAATAGGGTTTCGTGGTGCTCTAGGATGTTTTCAGGGTACGT
This sequence comes from Triticum urartu, assembly GCF_003073215.2. Lineage (NCBI taxonomy): Eukaryota > Viridiplantae > Streptophyta > Magnoliopsida > Poales > Poaceae > Triticum > Triticum urartu. Next base: position 189,364,575 of record NC_053022.1, read on the forward strand.
AGGTATATATAGGAGGAAGAAGTATGTCAGTGGAGCCACGAGGGGCCCACGATGGGGGAGGGCGCGCCCCGGGGGGTAGGTGCCCCCTGCCTCGTGGCCTCCTCGTTGATTGCTTGACGTCCACTCCAAGTCCTCTGGATCACGTTTGTTGCAAAAATCACGCTCCCGAAGGTTTCATTCTATTTGGACTCTGTTTGATATTCTTTTTCTGCAAAACACTGAAATAGGCAAAAAAACAACAATTTGGGCTGGGCCTCCGGTTAATAGGTTAGTCCCAAAAATAATATAAAAGTGTAAAATAAAGCCCATTAACATCCAAAACAGATTATATACTAGCATCGAATGATCAAAAATTATAGATACGTTGGAGACGTATCAAGCATCCCCAAGCTTAATTCCTGCTAGTCCTCGAGTAGGTAAATGATAAAAAAAGTATTTTTGATGTGGAATGCTTCCTAACATATTTTTCAATGTAATTTTTCTTTATTGTGGCATGAATATTCAGATCCGAAAGATTCAAGATAAAAGTTGAATATTGACATAAAAATAATAATACTTCAAGCATACTAACTAAGCAATCATGTCTTCTCAAAATAACATGGCCAAAGAAAGTTATCCCTACAAAATCATATAGTCTGGCTATGCTCTATCTTCATCACACAAAATATTAAATCATGCACAACCCCAATGACAAGCCAAGCAATTGTTTCATACTTTTGATGTTCTCAAACTTTTTCAACTTTCATGCAATACATGAGCATGAGCCATGGACATAGCACTATGGGTGGAATAGAATGGTGGTTGTGGAGAAGACAAAAAGGAGAAGATAGTCTCACATCAACTAGGCATATCAACGGGCTACGAAGATGCCCATCAATAGATATCAATGTGAGTGAGTAGGGATTGCCATGCAAAGGATGCACTAGTGCTATAAGTGTATGAAAGCTCAAAATAAACTAAGTGGGTGTTCATCCAACTTGCTTGCTCATGAAGACCTAGGGAAATTTTAGGAAGCCCATCATTGGAATATACAAGCCAAGTTCTATAATGTAAAATTCCCACTAGTTTATGAAAGTGACAACATAGGAGACTCTCTATCATAAAGATCATGGTGCTACTTTGAAGCACAAGTGTGTAAAAAGGATAGTAACATTGTCCCGTCTCTCTTTTTATCTCATTTTTTTATTTGGGCCTTCTTTCTTTTTTTCTTCTTTTGACCTCTTTTTTTCTTCCGGGGTCTCATCCCGACTTGTGGGGGAATCATAGTCTCCATAATGCTTTCCTCATTGGGACAATGCTCTAATAATGATGATCATCACACTTCTTTTTACTTACAACTCAATACTTAGAACAAAATATGACTCTATGTGAATGCCTCCGGTGGTGTACCGGGATATGCAATGAATCAAGAGTGACATGTATGAAAAATTATGAAAAGTGGATTTGCCACAAATACGATGTCAACTACATGATCATGCATGGCAATATGACAATGATGAAGCGTGTCATAACAAACGGAACGGTGAAAAGTTGCTTTGCAATATATCTCGGAATGGCTATGGGAATACCACAATAGGTAGGTATGGTGGCTGTTTTGAGGAAGGTATATGGTGGGTGTATGATACCGGCAAAAAGTGTGCGGTAATAGAGAGGCTAGCAAATGTGGAGGAGTGAGGGTGCGTATAATCCATGGACTCAACATTAGTCATAAAGAACTCACATACTTATTGCAAAAATCTATTAGTTATTGAAACAAAGTACTACGCGCATGCTCCTAGGGGGATAGATTGGTAGGAAAAGACCATCGCTCATCCCCGACCGCCACTCATAAGGAAGGCAATCAATAAATCAATCATGCTCCGACTTCATCACATAACGGTTCACCATACGTGCATGCTACGGGAATCACAAACTTCAACACAAGTATTTCTCAAATTCACAACTACTCAACTAGCATGACTCTAATATCACCATCTCCATATCTCAAAACAATTATGAAGTATGAAACTTCTCATAGTATCAATGCACTTATATGAAAGTTTTTATTATTCCTAAAAGCAAATTACCACGTTGTTCTAAAGTACTCTCAAAATAATATAATTGAAGCATGAGAGATCAATAATTTCTATAAAATAAAACCACCACTGTGCTCTAAAAGATACAAGTGAAGCACTAGAGCGAAAACTATATAGCTCAAAATATATAAGTGAAGCACATAGTGTATTCTAATAAATTCCGATTCATGTGTGTCTCTCCCAAAAGGTGTGTACAACAAGGATGATTGTGGTAAACTAAAAATCAAAGACTCAAATCATACAAGATGCTCCAAGCAAAACACATATCATGTGGTGAATAAAAATATAGATCCAAGTAAAGTTACCGATGAACAAAGAAAAAATAGGGGATGTCTTCCGGGGCATCCAAAATCTTAGGCTCTTGCCACGCCTTGTTCCATAATCCATCAAATCTTTACCCAAAACATGAAAACTTCACAACACAAAACTTAACAAGAAAATCTCGTGAGCTCCGTTAGCGAAAGAAAACAAAACACCACTTCAAGGTACTGTAATGAACTCATTCTTTATTTATATTTGTGTTAAACCTACTGTATTCCAACTTTTCTATGGTTTATAAACTCCATTACTAACCATAGATTCATCAAAATAAGCAAACAACACACGAAAAACAGAATCTGTCAAAAACAAAACAGTTTGTAGTAATCTTTCAGTAACGCAAACTTCTGGAACCCCAAAAATTCTAAAATAAATTGCTGGCCGTGAGGAATTTATCTATTAATCATATGAAAAAATAATTAACTAAATATCGCTCTCCAATAAAAAATGGCAGAAATTCTCGTGAGTGCTAAAGTTTTTGTTTTTTACAGCAAGATCAAAAAGACTTTCCCCAATTCTTCCCAATGGTTCTACTTGGCACAAACAATAATTAAACACAAAAAACACAAAAAAAACAGTGGCTACATAAATTATTTATTACTAAACAGGAAAAAAAGCAAGGAATAAAAATAAAATTGGCTTGCCTCCCAACAAGCGCTATTGTTTAACGCCCCTAACTAGGCATAAAAGCAAGGATAGATCTAGGTATTGCCATCTTTGGTAGGCAATCCATAGGTGGCTCTCATAATAGATTCATATGGTAATTTAATTTTCTTTCTAGGGAAGTGTTCAATTCCTTTCCTTAACGAAAATTGGAATCTAATATTCCCTTCCTTCATATCAATAATTGCACCAATCGTTCTAAGGAAATGTCTACCAAGAATAATAGGACATGAAGGATTGCAATCTATATCAAGAACAATGAAATATATGGGATCATAATTCCTATTTGCAACAATAAGAACATAATTAATCTTTCCCATAGGTTTCTTAATAGTGGAATCCGCAAGGTGCAAGTTTAAAGAACAATCATCAAATTCATGGAAACCTACAAATCACACAAAGTTTTTGGGATCGTGGAAACACTAGCACCCAAATCACACAAATCATAGCATTCATGATCTTTAATTTCAATTTTAATTGTAGGTTCCCACTCATCATAAAGTTTTCTAGGGATAGAAACTTCCAACTCAAGTTTTTCTTCATAAGATTGCATCAAAGCATCAACGATATGTTTAGTAAAAGCTTTATTTTGACTATAAGCATGAGGAGAATTTAGCACGGATTGCAACAAGGAAATACAATCTATCAAAGAGACATTATCATAATTAAATTCCTTGAAATCCAAGATAGAGGGTTCATTGCTATTTAAAGTTTTAACCTCTTCAATCCCACTTTTACCAATTTTTGCATCATGGTCTAAAAATCCCGAATTTTTGGGACGCCTTCTAACTAAAGTTGACTCATCTCCAGTCTCATCATTATCAAGATTCATATTGCGAAACAAGGATTTAATAGGGGACACATCATTCACTTTTAGATCTTCATCATCCTTATCTAACTCTTCTGGTTTAGCGGCCATCTTATTAACTAAAGTGGCCTGCCTATCAGAAATTTGGGCAATTAATTTTTCAAGATGAGCAAACTGAGATTTCAAACCATAAAATTCCTTAGACATATCATCGAGCTCTTTATTCATGAAACCGATAAAACATTTTTGTTCTTTAAGCTCGTTTCTAAAGAAATTATTATGCTCAAACTACAAGGACAGAAAACTTCTAACGTTGTTTTCGACTTCTTCCAACCTTGTAAGGTGAGGATCAACACCTTTTGGTAAAGCCATAAGGGCAACAAGCAACAAGAGATAAGCGAAAAAAGCAAACGGAAAAGAGGGGGCGAATAAAACGGCAAGGGTGAAGTGGGGGAGAGGAAAACGAGAGGCAAGTGCCAAATAATGCAATGCGAAGGATAAGAGTTGTGACGGGTACATGGTATGTCTTTACTTGGCATAGATCTCCATGGCAACGACGCGAGAAATCCTTCTTGCTACCTCTTGAGCATGCGTTGGTTTTCCCTTAAAGAGGAAAGGGTGATGCAGCAAAGCAGCGTAAGTATTTCCCTCGGTTTTTGAGAACCAAGGTATCAATCCAGTAGGAGAAAACACGCGAGTCACCTCGTACCTACACAAACAAATAAGAACCTCGCAACCAACGGGATAAAGGGGTTGTCAATCCCTTCAAGGCCACTTGCAAGAGTGAGATCTGATAGAGATAATGATAATAAGATAAATATTTTTGGTATTTTTATGATATAGATTGAAAGTAAAGATTGCAAAATAAAATAGATTGTAAACTTATATGATAGAGAATAGACCCGGGGGCCATAGGTTTCATTAGTGCCTTCTCTCAAGAGAGCATAAGTATTACGGTGGGTGAACAAACTACTATCGAGCAATTGATAGAAAAGCGAATAATTATGAGAATATCTAGGTATGATTATGTATATAGGCATCACGTCCGTGACAAGTAGACCGACTCCTACCTGCATCTACTACTATTACTCCACACATCGACCGCTATCCAGCATGCATCTAGAGTATTAAGTTCATAAGAACAGAGTAACGCTTTAAGCAAGATGACATAATGTAGAGGGATAAAATCATGCAATATGATATAAACCCCCTGTTTTTATACTCGATGGCAACAATATAATACGTGTCGTTTCCCTTTCTGTCACTGGGATCGAACAGCGCAAGATTGAACCCAAAGCTAAGCACTTCTCCCATTGCAAGAAAGATCAATCTAGTAGGCCAAACCAAACTGATAATTCGACGAGACTTGCAAAGATAACCAATCATACATAAAAGAATTCAGAGAAGACTAGAATATTATTCATAGATAATCTTGATCATAAACCCACGATTCATCGGATCTCGACAAACACACCTCAAAAAGAGTTACAAGGAATAAACCTCCAAGAGAATCGAGGAGAACTTTGTATTGAGACCCAAAGAGAGAGAAGAAGCCATCTAGCTAATAACTATGGACCCGAAGGTCTGAGGTAAACTACTCACACATCATCGGAGGGGCCATGGAGTTGATGTAGAGGCCCTCCGTGATCAATTCCCCCTCTGGCGGAGCTCTGGAAAAGGCCCCAAGATGAGATGTCTTGGGTACAGAAGGTTGCGGCGGTGGAAATAGGGTTTCATGGCGCTCCTAGATGTTTTCGGGGTACGTAGGTATATATAGGAGGAAGAAGTAGGTCGGCGGAGCCATGAGGGGCCCACGAGGGGGAGGGCGTGCCCAGGGGGTAGGCGCACCCCACTGACTCATGGCCTCCTCGTTGATTGCTTGACGTCCACTCCTAGTCCTCTGGATCACGTTCGTTCCAAAAATCACGCTCCCGGAGGTTTCATTCCATTTGGACTCTGTTTGATATTCTTTTTCTGCAAAAAACACTGAAATAGGCAAAAAAACAACAATTTGGGTTGGGCCTTCGGTTAATAGGTTAGTCCCAAAAATAATATAGAAGTGTAAAATAAAGCCCATTAACATCCAAAATAGATTACATAATAGCATGGAACAATCAAAAATTATAGATATGTTGGAGACGTATCAATAGCACACTAAGTGTTCCTCTAGTATTCGGGAGTTGCATGATCTCATAGTCATAGGAACATGCATAAGTTATGGAGAAAGCAATAGAAACATACTAAACGGTCATCGTGCTAAGCTAACGGATGGGTCAAGTCAATCACATCATTCTCTAATGATGTGATCCCGTTAATCAAATGACAACTCATGTCTATGGTCAGGAAACATAACCATCATTGTTTCAATGAGCTAGTCAAGTAGAGGCATACTAGTGACACTCTGTTTGTCTATGTATTAACACATGTACTAAGTTTGTGGTTAATACAATTCTAACATGAATAGTAAACACTTAAAATGATATAAGGAAATATAAATAACAACTTTATTATTGCCTCTAGGGCATATTTTCTTCAACCAAAAACTACCAATAGACTTTGTAGGGTAGAGTGCATGGCCAGAAGTAATAGAAAGGATCGCACATCGGTAGCTTACCTAGGTCCATGCCTTCATGGTTGAGGTAACACCCTACTCCTACTTTGATTTAATTGATGGTCGAAAATGCCTCGCGCGAGGGGGTTACAAGTATGGGGAGCTACCGAGAAAATGACTATGATGTTTATTCCATGAGTTATCCCCTTGCCTCACCTTATAAAGGAGGACGGGGCATAGTGTTATAAGAGTCCTAAATTGTCCCATAATTCTCTTCGGCAGAAGAATCCTTAGCATATACGCTAAGAAATTAGGATTTCCCTAGGGTGGGCTCCCTACATTGGTTGGAGGCCTAAAGGACCCTCGAGACAACCCAACATCTGACTTGTCTTCCAATGGGCCACTCTCGACATAGCACACCGTCAATAGCCCATGAGCACATCGGGAATTCTATCTTGGCAGGATGAAGCATCTTGAGAAGCTAAATGATGGCGGGCTCCTCATTGCACCTGGTTAGTCATGGGGCCATCAGTTCCCTCTTTAACTCTTAAGAAAATTTGGCCTCCACAGCCAGCTTCACCCAAGCAGAGGGGCCTACTACTACCAGTTTTCTAGGCCAGGCCATGATGTCTTCATGTCAAAATATGTTTCCGATGGCCCAAAGCCCGCTGAAAAAAAGAGCCGTTACTAGAATTATGCCTTATTCCTCAAGCCCGCGCTCGAGTTTGCCGAGAGCCGCTGCACATTTTCCCCTATTAGCCCCATGAAGACTGGGGTCCCCACGACATCGTCTTGCATGGGTTGTAGCAGCCCTGACAATGGGAAGTGATACGTATCCAATGTATTTATATTTTTTTATTCCATGCTATTATAGTATCAATCTTGGATGTTTTATATGCAATTATATATCATTTTTTGGGACTAACCTATTAACCTAGATCAAGTTGTCGTTTTTGCCTGCTTTTGGTTTTCCAGGAAATCTGTACCAAAGGAAGTCCAAATGCTACGAAACTTTTCGGCGATTTTTTCTCGATAAGATGAAAGTGTGACAAATCCCTAGGTGGTTTTGATAATTTTTACAACACATAGCTCATTTAACTAATATCCATTCAAGATAATCTTTTCAGAAAGTTCAATGATTGGCATGGCATGGACTAGAGATGTGGACCCCTAAAAATGCTAAGGACACATATTGGCTCAAGATCAAGACTCTACATTTTCATTTTAGTGATCCAAGAACACATTGAGTCCATAGGAAAAGCCAATACTATTAAAACGGGATGAGGTGTTGCTTAATGGCTTGCTTGCTCAAAATGCTTAGCGATATGCTCCAAAAGCCCTCAACCACTTTCTCATATTCACATATGTCCCAAACCAAAAGTCAAACTCGGCCCTATCGATTTGATCTATCCAGTGCCACCGAGTTTATTTGACATAGCCATAGCCAGAAACCCTAATTAGTTGGGTCTCACTGATAGGGATCTCGGTCTCACCGAGATGAGATTCAAACTCTCTGTTTCCCTTCGTAACGTTTTGGTCTAACCGAGATGAGAGATCAGTCCCACCGAGTTCGCAATGCAAACTCTCTGTTTCCTTTTCGTAACGTTTCCGTCCCACCGAGTTTGCCTGACTAACTCTCTGTTTGCCTATTACAGAAATCGGTCTCACCGAGTTCATGTGATTGGTCTCACGGATATTACGTTATGACCTAACCCTAATGAAATCGGTCCCACCGAGTTGACATGTTGTCGGAGTAAATGACCATGGGTAGCCTCATCAGGCCCCCATGGTATTTCAAGACATCAAGGCCAGCTGCACCCCTCACACCTTGCGGGCGGAAGACCGAGACTTCGGGCCGTCTAGTCCGACGGGCGGCTGCTAGAAGATGACGCGCCCCCAACAGACGTCCCCCATGGGGCCGGCATGTAGAAGGCGGCCCTGTGCCACCTCAATGTTTGCACCCATTCATTGCAATGAGACGGAGCGTGGCTATAGTACAACCTGTCGCCCCCAACTCTAGGGCTGAGCGTGGCCACAGTACGGGCGTACCAAGCAGACACCCCTCACCCGGTGGGGCACTGTTGCCACGCAACCCATGACATCACCTACGACATAGGGCGCCATGCTCCCACAATGGCCGGTCGGTACGGCCCGCAGGCGGCGGGCCCTACCTGTCCGTGAGCCACCAGAAGGCTGTCACAGCCCTATAATTTGATTGCAAATAGTTGCACAAGCATCCATGCATCATGTCTAAATTTATTTGAAAATTGAAATGGGGATTATTCAAACCCTAGCACCAGATCAAATCAACTAGGTTCAACCTAAAATAATCTTCAATGACCCAAAATACCCTTTGAAGATGTTCATGGTTTCTAATAAAGGTGAAAACCTCTGCCAAAAATAATGAACATATTTCTAGGTCATTCCTGAATTTTTGAATTAAATCTTATTGTATTTGAATTGGGGTTATTAATTCATATAAAATATTTAGTAGCTCCAATACTTCTAATTTTTGGTGAGGGGCTTTGGAATAATCCAACTAGTCCATACAAGAACTATCACAAGCAACAAAAATGATTTAGTGCCTAAAACTAAATCAAAACAAATTATAGAAAATGCATAACAGAATAAAAAGGAAAGAGAGTTTTACCTGGTGCCCACCAACCGGCCTAGCACTATAGCTGGTGGCCCAGCCCACCAGTTGACGCCAGTCGTCGTCCTCCTGGCTCCAGGAGGACGAGACGCACGGCTTTCGCGCATGTGCCACGCACCTACCCGCCTGCCTGCTGCCTCCCCGCCAGCGCGACGCTACAAGTTTTGTCCGTAGTGCCGTCTGGATCGATCCCTCCCTCGTTCGCTCTCTCTCCCTCTTCCTCGCTCTCTCTCTCTCTCATGGCCAAAGCCGCCATGGCCACACCACCGAGAACCACCGTGGCCAGCCACTCCCTCGGTTCATCTCCGCGTCCCCGAGTTCCGTGTCATCGTAGCTTCATCCCCGCCGAGCCAAGCATCGCCTTACGCCCTGCAATGCCGGCTCTATCATCTTCTTCTTCCATGGGCACTGAAGGCCGCTAACGACCGATTCGCAGCTACCAGAGCGCCCCCGAGCCCACTGACCTTCCCAACAGACTCATGGTGAGCCCCCGTTCGAAAGCCCCCTTTCCCCGTTGCCTACCGCGTCCCCTATCTAGCTTAGTTGCCGGAGTCGAGAGCTCTAGAACTCCGGTAATCTCACCACCGCGGCCCCAGCTACTTCCGCTCGCATTCGAGCGCGCCAACGTACTCATCGTGCTACCAGGAGCCGATAACACCCACCAGCTCTTCCTCCCATACACCACAATGCCGTTCCCGAGCACGCTGTACTCCGGGCACCGCCGTTGTGCTTGCCGTCGTCGCCTCTAGGCCCCTCAGCCTGGCCCCGACCACCAATCGATGCGGACGAGTCCCGTCGTCCCGCATATGGCCTTGGCCATCGTTTTGGTCTCCGAAGAAGCAATCCCGAGCAACACCGCCGCGTATGACGTCATTGGCGTCAAGCTTGTTTGACCCTACTGACCAGGGGTTTGACCTCCCCTGGCTCACTGACGTGTGGGCCCAGGGCCCTGACTAGTTAGTGTTAGGATGAAATTAGTGTTAATTAACTTAGTTAACTAGATGTGAGACTGACAGATGGGTCCCACTGGTCAGGTTTCACCTGGACCGCCTCTGTTGACCGCTGACATCACAGTGAGGTGGTGCTGACGTAGTAAACATTTTCTGGGATTTAGTTTAATTGAAATAATCAGGAAATTCCATAAAATGTTCAAAACTTCAAAAATTCACAGAAATTCAACCGTAGCTCTGATTGAAATAATTTATCTTTGAAAACTTATCACACATATGCAATCTATCCATCTGTACCATTTTCATCCATGAAAAACCAAGTTATACCTACTAAACATATGAAAACACATAAATGGCATTTATAAATGCTTAATTTAGAGTTGCATTTGAACCCTTGGTTCAAATGAACTTTATCCAACATGAATGCTAGTTGCATTAGCTCAAACAACATCACATATACATACCATGATCAAGCATCATACTGTTGCATTGCATTGATTGTGTTCCTTCTGTTTTTGCCGGTGTTGTTCCCTCTCAAAGGACGTTGTTTCGACGTTGTGATCGTTGACACCGATGAAGAGCTATTACTATCTTCAGAAGTGCCAGGCAATCAAAACCCCCTTGTTCATTCCGATACAATCCCACTCTCTATCTCTTTTGCTCTCTTTTACTGCATTAGGACAACAACGCTTCAACTGTTACCTGCTGCGGTAGTTGAACCCCTTTCCTCTGCATGACCTATGTGACGCCCCGAGACTAACGCTTCAGAAGACTTCCATTTTTTAGTGATCACCGTGTGTTTCATTTGTGCTTGCTCTTTTATTTTTGCATTGCATCATGTCATCATGCCATCATGTCATTAATCTTTGCATCTCAACTCAACTAATAAATTGCATAGATGGTTGATCTATTAAAATTGAGGGAAGGGTGACTTCTCTTTATAACATATCCTCCCAATATTAGGGAGCTATATTAAATATTTCATTAATTTGGAATTCACCATAACACACTTGCAATATATCCCAATGCCTTTGTTATCTTAATTCTTGGTCTCCAACCTTGCCATATATTCTTTCATCATATTTCGGAGCTCCACCAAAAATCTGAACATTTTTGGACCATCCTTTTACCAAGTCCTAGTTCAAACCCATTTGAATTAAATTCAAATGAGTTTGAATTTACATATTTCAATCATGACCTTTTCTATTTTCTCGGAACAAGCATATTTTTGTGAGTCCGGGAAAATAATCCCATGCCCAAACTCTTTAACTTTTTCTTCACTCCTTTTTCCTTCTTTGCATTTATTTTTCTGCTATGAAAAATAAGAAAATAAGGAGAGAGAGAGAGAGCCCAGCGGCCAAGCCGGCCTGCTTCCCCGCAACCCAGCTAGGCCTCTCAGCAGCCCATCCCGCGCCCGCCCATTGGCCCATGCCTCCCTCCTAACCCTAGCCGCAACCCTAGCCCGATCCCCTCGTATTCTCCCTCTCCCCTCATTCGATCTTTTCCCTCCAGCACCGCCAGAGAGAGAGGGAACAACAGCGCCAGGGAGCCCGATACCCCATCTCTCGATATCTCGCTCTCTCCCGGCAGCGCCGCCACCCTCTCCATGTGGGACGAACCCCGCACCGATCCCCTTGCCGCTCTCACAGCACCTCCGTAGCCTGCCTCCGTTCACCTAGTGCTCCTGCCCTTCTTCTCTGTTGCACCTCTGCTCCGTCACGGGACTGCTGCCCTCCGCCGCGCCCATCCACCCTTCCATCTTCCTGTACCGCGCCTCGACGACATGAAGGCCCGAGCTTCGGCTGGGAGCAGCCACAACAATGTGGCGCCCTGCCACCAAGCAGTCGCGCATCGACGGGCATCTCTCCTCCGCCTCCTGCCTAGCATGCATCCCGTCGCTCCTCCTCGGCTTCTGCGTGGACCTCGTCGCAAAGACCCCAGGACATAGCCCCGGTCTCATGTACCCATGCTGCACCAACTCAACCCAAGCATGCCCTGCACGGCATGCTTGCGCGCCCTACGGTGACCTCCATCACGGACCTATTCGCGTGAAGTCCCTACTCCTGCACCATCAGTGCTCGGTGAGTCCGTTTCATGCCTTGTTCCTGCTGCAGGCCATGAGCTCTCCGGCTACCGCAGGGACGCCGTGGCCAAGACCACCTCCAGATCTCCTCCTCGACGCGAGGAACACAAGACGCATCCTCCGTGCACCTCCGCTTGTGGCTGTTAACGTCATGATTGTCTCGGTTTTCGCCAAGCACCACCACCGTCAAGTACAACTACACCATGTTGATACGGGAACCACTACCATCGACCTCCAAAGAACATGGTTTTGCCGAGTACCCCTTCGTTTTGTCAAGACCGTCAAGTCCCTCAACGAAAAGTGCATGACTACGCGGATTGTACCAAGTACCCCTTTGTTTCGTTGAGACCGGCAAGTCCGAAGACCACAAGTACCACGACAACCCCGAAGGGATTCAATTCTGTCAAGTTCCTCTACCGATGACCCGAACATCTACAGAAAAACATGTACCACTACCATCGAGGACCGATAGTACCACTACTTCTACTACCGTCACGAGAGCGACTACTTCCTCTACTCCCTTGACGAACTCATTCCGCCCCGAAAAACACACGAATGCATGAGTGATGTATGAGATGAACCCCGTGTTTGCACCGTGCCCGTTTGTTTCATGCACGTCCCCGGTAACCAGGATCACCCCTCTATCTCTAGCATTCCCGCACACTTGCTTCTTTTGCACCGTTATATCAATGAGTTGTCGGAACCGGAATGTTGCATGGCACCATTTCCGTTGTCACTGCCGTGGCACCCCTTTCGTTTCCGCACGGTGACAAATGCCTCTTAACTTGCTCATGTCAACATTTTCATAAAACTTGCATAAAACTTGCACATGTCATCCGCATCATGTTAACAACATTAAGATGTTTAAAATTGTTGTTTGCGTTAAATTGCTAAATGCATATGGGGATTTACCGGAAGTGGTGTTTGTTGTTTCCGTCCTTATTTAAACTTGCCTAAAATGTGTAGTTTACTTATGCTTCACCCCTTGACATGTCTAATAACATTTAATATTCTTGGGTACATAAACAGGAGAGAACTAAATAATCGAATCTGGTGTTTTGTCAATATGCAACTCGTTGCATATTGAGCTCCACTTAACTTGTAGTATTGTTTGTTGCACCTTGTCATGCCATGCCTCTTTAAACCGGACATGCGTCGTACTTGGTTGTGCATCATGCCATGTTTATGTGATGGTTGTTTACTTCTTTCCGAGTTGCTTCTCTCGTTAGCTTCGGGTTCGTTCCAGAGTTGTGAGGATTCGTTCGACTACGTTGGGTCATCTACTGCTTGGACTCGTTCTTCTTCCTTGCAGGATCTCAGGCAAGATGACCATACCCTCGAAATCGTTTCTATCTTTGCTTGCTAGTTGTCCGCTCTATCGCTATGTCGTGCTACCTACCACATGTTATATCATGCCTCCCATATTGCCATGTCAAGCCTCTAACCCTCCTTCCTAGCAAACCGTTGATTGGCTAAGTTACCGCTTTTGCTCGGCCCCTCTTATAGCGTTGCTAGTTGCAAGTGAAGTTGAATTTTGTTCCATGTTGGAACATGGATATGTTGGGATATAACAATATCTATTATTTTAATTAATGCATCTATATACTTGGTAAAGGGTGGAAGGCTCGGCCTTATGCCTGGTGTTTTGTTCCACTCTTGTCGCCCTAGTTTCCGTCATACCGGTGTTATGTTCCTTGATTTTGCGTTCCTTACGCGGTTGGGTGTTGTGGGAACCCATTGACAGTTCGCGTTCAATAAAACTCTTCCAGCAAGGCCCAACCTTGGTTTTACATTTGCCTAACAACCTATTACCCTTCCCTTGGGTCGGCGAACCCGAGGGTTATCTTTATTTTAACCCCCCTGGTCCAATGGTTCTCTAAGTGTTGGTCCAAACCGGGAAACCTGCGGGGCCACCTCGGGGCAACTTGAGGTCTGGTTTTACTCGTAGCTTGACCTATCCGGTGTGCTCTGAGAACGAGATACGTGTGACTCCTATCGGGATTGTCGGCACATCGGGCGGCTTTGCTGGTCTTGTTTTACCATTGTCGAAATGTCTTGTAAACAGGATTCCGAGACTGATCGGGTCGTTCCGGGAGAAGGAATATCCTTCGTTGACCGTGAGAGCTTATGATGGGCTAAGTTGGGACAACCCTGCAGGGTATAAAATTTCAAGAGCCATGCCCGTGGTTATGTGGTAGATGGGAATTTGTTAATGTCCGGTTGTAGAGAACTTGACACTTGACTTAATTAAAATGAATCAACCGTGTGTGTAGCCGTGATGGTCTCTTTCCGACGGAGTCTGGGAAGTGAACACGGTTTTGGGTTATGTTTGAACGTAAGTAGTTTCAGGATCACTTCTTGATCACTTCTAGCTTCTCGATCATTGTGTTGCTTCTCTTCTTGCTCTTTTTTTGCGTATGTTAGCCACCATATATGCTTAGTGCTTGCTGCAGCTCCACCTCATTACCTTACCCTACCCATAAGCTTAAATAGTCTTGATCTCGCTGGTGTGATATTGCTGAGTCCTCGTGACTCACAGATACTTCCAAAATAGTTGCAGGTCCCAATGATACCAATGCAGGTGACGCAACCGAGCTCAAGTGGGAGCTCGATGAAGATCTTGGTCGTTGTTATGTTTCTTTTTCGGATGATCAGTAGTGGATCCCAGTTGGGACGATCGGGGATCTAGCATTTGGGGTTTATCTTCCTTTTTTGTTGGATTTGACCGTAGTCGGTCTTTAAGTGTATTTGGATGATGTATGAATTATTTATGTATTGTGTGAAGTGGTGATTGTAAGCCAACTCTTTATCCCTTTCTTATTCAGTACATGGGATTGTGTGAAGATTACCCCACTTGTGACTAAACCACCATGCGGTTATGCCTCTAAGTCGTGCCTCGACATGTGGGAGATATAGCCGCACAACTCCATTCAATCCTTCTTTGAAGGAGGATCTTTCAAATTCAATTCTGATGGAAGTTGTTGTTCTCTTCTCTGTTCTCCTAATTCCACTCTTTCATTCGTCCTGAAGGCTTTGTGATGTTTTCTTCGACCCATCATCTCATTTTGGAAATCATGTTCTTTTCCTTGCTTATCCATTTAACCAGAGTGTTGTCTTTTCATTCGAGCTCTCTCATCTTATCAAGTTTTGCCTCCTTCCTCAACCAGAGTGCTGTCTAAAATCTTTTTACCCTTTGTGCCATTTTCAATAGTTCTGGAGCCAGTGTGTTGTTGATTCATCAAGTATCATCCCATCTTCTTAGGTTCATGTTAATTCCTTCCATTTTTAGTCGGAGTGTTGTCCAAATTATATCATTCTTATTCTTTCTCTATCTTGTTTTAACCGGAGTGGCTTCAAAATCTATCTTGTTCCCTAAGCTCTTGGTTCTCATCATGTTCTTTGTTCTTCTTTGCTAATGGAGTGTTTGCAATCTCGTTCACCTCCATTGTATTCTTTCTTTCGATTTGTTCAACCTCTCAAGGTTTGTGGGTTTCACTCATTTGTCAAACAAGCAACTTTGTTTTACCTCTTCCTCTTCCGTTACTCTCCGATGCCATCCTTAGATCTCGGGATGAGATCTCTTGTAAGTGGAGGACTGTTGTGACGCCCCGAGACCGACGCTTCAGATGATTTCCATTTTTTCGTGATCACCGCGTGTTTCATTTTTGCTTGCTCTTTTATATTTGCATTGCATCATGTCATCATGCCATCATGTCATTAATCTTTGCCTATCAACTCAAATAATAAATTGCATAGATGGTTGATATATTTAAATCGAGGGAAGGGTGACTTCTCTTTATAACATATCCTCCCAATATTAGGCAGCTATATTAAATATTTCATTAATTTGGAATTCACCATAACACACTTGCAAAATATCCCAATGCCTTTGTTATCTTAATTCTTGGTCTCCAACCTTGCCATATATTCTTTCATCATATTCCGGAGCTCCACCAAAAATCTGAACATTTTTGGACCTTTCTTTTACCAAGTCCTAGTTCAAACCCATTTGAATTAAATTCAAATGAGTTTGAATTTACGTCTTTCAATCATGACCTTTTCTATTTTCTCGGAACAAGCATATTTTTGTGAGTCCGTGAAAATAATCACATGCCCAAACTCTTTAACCTTTTCTTCACTCCTTTTGCCTTCTTTGCATTTATTTTTCTGCTATGAAAAATAAGAAAAATAAGGAGAGAGAGAGCCCAGCCACGAGGCCGGCCTGCTTCCCCGCAGCCCAGCTGGGCCTCTCAGCAGCCCACCCCGCGCCGGCCCATTGGCTGATGCCGCCTTCCTAACCCTAGCCGCAACCCTAGCCCAGTCCCCTCGTATTCTCCCTCTCCCCTCGTTTGATCTTTTCCCTCCAGCGCCGCTAGAGAGGGAACGACAGCGCCAGGGAGCCCGATCCCCCATCTGTCAATATCTCGCCCTCTCGCGGCGGCGCCACCACCCTCTCCATCCGGGACGAACCCCGCACCGATCCCCTTGCCGCTCTCGCAGCACCTCCGTCGCCCGCCTCCGTTCGCCTGGTGCTCCTGCCCTTCTTCTCTGCTGCGCCTCTGCTCCGTCGCCGGACTGCTGCCCTCCGCTGCGCCCATCCATCCTTCCATCTCCCTGTGCCACGCCTCGACAACATGGAGGCCCGAGCTTTGGCTGGGAGTGCCGCAACTACGTGGCGCCCCTCAACCAAGCAGTCGCGCATCGACGACCATCTCTCCGCCGCCTCCTGCCTAGTGATAAGTCTCCAATGTATCTATAATTTTTTATTTTTCCATGCTATATTATATTGTGTTTTGGACATTATTGGGCTTTATTATACACTTTTATATTATTTTTGGGACTAACCTATTAACCGGAGGCCCAGCCCAGAATTGCTATTTTTTGCCTATTTTAGGGTTTCGCAGAAAAATAATATCAAACGGAGTCCAAACGGAATGAAACCTTTGGGAACGTGATTTTCAGAACGAACATGATACAGAGGACTTGGACCCTACGTCAAGACATCAACCAGGAGGCCACGAGGTAGGGGGGGCACCTACCCCCCAGGCGCGCCCTCCACCCTCGTGGGCCCCTTGTTGCTCCACCGACGTACTCCTTCCTCCTATATATACCTACGTACACCCAAACTACCAGATACGGAGCCAAAACCCTAATTTCACCGCCGTAAGTTTCTGTATCCATAAGAATCCATCTTGGGGCCTGCTCCAGAGCTCCACCGGAGGAAGAATCGATCACGGAGGGCTTCTATATCAACACCATAGCCCCTCCGATGAAGTGTGAGTAGTTTACCTCAGACCTACGGGTCCATAGTTATTAGCTAGATGGCTTCTTCTCTCTTTTTGGATCTCAATATAAAGTTCTCCCCCTCTCTTGTGGAGATCTATTAGATGTAATCTTCTTTTGTGGTGTGTTTGTTGAGATCGATGCATTGTGGGTTTATGAGCAAGTTCATCTATGAACAATATTTGAATCTTCTCTGAATTCTTTTATGTATGATTGATTATCTTTGCAAGTCTCTTTGAATTATTAGTTTGGTTTGGCCTACTAGATTGATCTTTCTTGCAATGGGAGAAGTGCTTAGCTTTGGGTTCAATCTTGCGGTGTCCTTTCCCAGTGACAGTAGGGGCAGCAAGGGACGTATTGTATTGTTGCCATCGAGGATAACAAGATGGGGTTTACATCATATTGCATGAGTTTATCCCTCTACATCTCGTCATCTTGCTTAAAGCGTTACCCTGTTCTCTTGAACTTAATACTCTAGATGCATGCTGGATAGTGGTCGATGTGTGGAGTAATAGTAGTAGATGCAGGTAGGAGTCGGTCTACTTGTCTCGGACATGATGCCTATATACATGATCATACCGAGATATTCTCAAAACTATGCTCAATTCTGTCAATTGCTCAACAGTAATTTGTTTACCCACCGTGAATACTTATGCTCTTGAGAGAAGCCACAAGTGAAACCTATGGCCCCCGGGTCTATCTTCCATCATATTAATCTTCCAATACTTAGTTATTTCCTTTGCCTTTTATTTTACTTTGCATCTTTATCATAAAAATATGAAAAATCTTATCTTATCATATCTATCAGATTTCACTCTCGTAAGTGACCGTGTAGGGATTGACAACCCCTTATCGCGTTGGCTGCGAGGATTTATTTGTTTGTGTAGGTGCGAGGGACTCGTGCATGGCCTCCTACTGGATTGATACCTTGGTTCTCAAAAACTGAGGGAAATACTTATGCTACTTTGCTGCATCACCCTTTCCTCTTCAAGGGAAAACCAACGCAAGTGCTCAAGAGGTAGCAAGAAGGATTTCTGGCGCCGTTGCTGGGGAGGTTCGCGGAAAAGTCAACACACCAAGTACCCATCACAAACACTTATCTCCCGCATTACATTATTTGCCATTTGCCTCTCGTTTTCCTCTCCCCCACTTCACCCTTGTCGTTTTATTCGCCCTCTCTCTCTCTCTCTCTCTGTCCTCCCTCTCTTTTTGTATTTGCCTCTTTTTGCCTGTTCCTTGTTTGCTTGTCATTATGGCTAGTCCCCTATCTTCTCCGTTGTATCCCGAAAATGAAGTTCTTAATTTTAAGCAAAGGGAAGGAGAAAACCTAAAAGACGCTTGGTATAGAATTTGCAATGCTCAAAATAGATCTACTAGGAAGCAATCTACTTCTATTCTTCTTCGCAATTTTTATGTAGGTGCTATTCTTTGGCACAGATATGTCCTTGATACCATTACCGGAGGGAACTTCTTGGGTAGCCACACTTTTGATTCCTATAATGCTATGATAGATTTATTTGGCTCACCTCCTCTTTTGTTGAATGGAACTATGTTAACTTTGGAACATGTAACGCAAAAACTTGAAATTATTGAAAATAAAGTTGCTACCGTTGAGTTAATTGAAAATTTCGATAAAAATATCCACAACCAAATTACCCAATATGGGTCTAAAGTAGGAGTAACTTTGAAAAATATTAAAGAGAAGGAACCTATAGTTAATGAAAGAATAAATCATGATTCCACCAGAATCGATAAACTTGAGGGTATCATTATCAACTTGGGAACTGCTTTTTCTTCCATAAAGAATACTCCAAGTCCTCCAACTAAAATTGCCAAGCTTATGTATGTTCGTAAAAATAAGGGTGAATCCTCTAGCAAAGAAACTGCGGATCTCAAATCTATAAGTATTCATCGTAATCTTTTTGCTATCATTAAGGAACCATTTGCTACTAATGATTTTTTCAATCTTGTACCTAGAAGTTCGATTATTGATAAAAGGAAAGAAACTCCTATCGGATTTCGGGTTCCGGCAGACCCTTGAGGTTCGAACACTAGGGTGCGCGCGGAGATTTCACCTTCTACCACCTGCACCCCTCCGCCTCGCTAAGATCTAAGCTATGGAAAGAACAGCACAAGAGACACATGGTTTATACTGGTTTGGGCCACCGTTGTGGTGTAACACCCTACTCCAGTCTGTGGTGTGGTGGATTGCCTCTTGGGATGATGATGATGAGCAATACAAGGAAGAACAGCCTCGCGAGGGTGCGTTCTTGGCTGAGGGGACGAACTGCTGGGAGGAGTTCAGTCACCCTTCTCTCTCTCTCTTCTCGATTCTCTCTCTGATTTCGATCTGATCCTATCTCTTGATCCCGATCCCTCTACCCTGGGGGTGGCTAGCCCTATATATAGGCAAAGGCCCTGGGCCTCTTCTCCAAATATTGAGCGAGAAGGGCGCCAACAATTGGCCATTTTGAAGGGGAACATCTGGTACACTTATCCTGACTAAAGTTGGTCCTCGCCTACCAAAGACTCTGGTGGTGACGCTGGCTTGGGCTCCACAATGACTTCCTCCCTACCGTTGGACTGGTCCTAGTCTCCTTGCACCGAAACGGGTGCCTTTGCTTGATGCTCTCGCCCGCGCTTGCTCCCTTTGCACCAAAGAGGAAAGGAGGAGACTGTGCGGCTGGCGCCCGCCTGGCGCCTTTGGTCGTCATGGCTTGCGTCACGGGCACCTCGTGAGGTACCCCGCCTTGATCTCTCCGCCTCCTCGCGAGCCAGCCTGATGAGGCCGTGCCTGAGGAAGCTCCGTGTCGTCCGCCCCGCGAGGCTTGGCCCCACGCGAGGGTCTTGGGTTTGTGTTGATGAAGATGGGCCGTGCTGGGCCCCTTTTTGAGCCACGCCGCAAGCCGCAGGTAGGCAAGTCTGGGGACCACCGTTCCCAGAACGCCGACAGTAGCCCCCGGGCCCAAGGCGCGCCCGGACTTGGCCGTGCAGGGAGACGAAAGGGCAAGAGCGAAGCGCCGCGGGCCCTAACAGCCTGCGGCCTCGGGCGCCGCATGGTGGTTGATTGGGCGTGGGCGGCACTGTTCCCCCACGCCCCCTTATTTTGCGCCATGCTAGGCGGACTCATAGTCGTACACAGCCGCTCCCCTTTCTGTTGCTTGAGCGCCCTTTGTCCTTCCTCCTCTCGAACTCCAGCTTCTATTTTCGACCCAATGTCGAACCTTCCCCCCCCTTCCCATCGCCATGGCTCCGACGAAGAAGGGAAGAGGGAAGAAACCCATGCCTCCGCCTTGCTCGCCGCCGTTGGCGGCCCCCGCCGAGGGCTTGGGCAAGGTCAGCTCAGCTCTAGCCACTATCTTCAACGAATGCGGGAGGATGACGGCCTGGCCCGCGTCCCACTTCTCCAGCGGCAGGATAGTCACCGAGGTCCCGTATTTTGCCGACGCCCTGTGGGCGGGTCTGGTTCCCCCCTTTTCTGATTTCTTCAATGCCGTACTTTCCCACTATCAGATCCACATGATGCATCTGGGACTCAATCCATCACCCTCCTTTCGGTCTTCGCCTTTGTTTGCGAGGCAATGATGGGCATCCTTCCTTCGGTTGCCTTGCTGCGCCACTTCTTCTCTCTGCGCCTTGTCGACCCTACCCAATGCTAGGCATGCGTGAGCTTCGTTGCCGCATCTAAGACAGTGGCCTCAGGGATTGAATTCAGGCTCCCTCTGCCCGTGGCTGGGTTCCACGAGCGGTGGCTGTATGTGGATGCAGGGCTGCCCAGCCCCCTGCTATCGGAGCCAACTTCGCCTGCTGTCCCCAATTCGGGCTGGGGCCAGGAGACGCTTGAGAGCCCCCGGCTCGTCTTCATCTGGCACCGCTTCGCGTTCTTGAGGTTGCTTGGCGTGACAGCGCCCAAGGTGGTGAAGGAGTTCCTGCTATGCTGCGTTGCTCCTATCCAACGCCACTCCCGCCGGATGTGGGCCTTCAGCGGGTGTGATGATCGTATGAGGCTCCAGGAAGAGGACCTGGCGCCTGAACTGCTGAGGACAGCGCTCTTGATCCTGACTGGGGACCCCAACCCTGGTAGCATCCAGCAGGGAGGGGCCTTGCTGTACTTCTGCCAGAACAGGGGCGATTTTGTGAATCAGATGCCTATCTTTGATGAGTGGGGGACGCGCCCCGCCGGCCTCCAGGGGCCTCGTGAGAACCCAGTGATGGTGACTGCCCTTCCAGTCGGCCAAGGCGAATCTTCCTCAAGTGGCGGAGCAGGGAGGCATGAGGCGCCAGAGGCCGAGGGGGCTCCCGGCGGGGTGACAGCGCCGGGCGATGCTCATGAGGGAGCAGCTCTTGGGGCCCGTGCCGCTGAGGCTGAGGGTGACAAGCAGCTGCCCTCAGCGCCTGCGACTGATGCCCCCTGAGACCCAACCGCTTCTCTTGGCAAGGCGATTGGCAGCGCACATCAGGTAGGTGCCCCTAACGCAGATCGCCTTGACGCTCCGTCTTCGTCGCAGGTTGATCCCTGCGCTCAACTCTTGCGCCACTTCCGCGTGGATTTGAGGCCCTCCGGAAGAGAAGGGAGGCCCTGGGCGACGATTACCCTTGTCGCCTGCTGAAGCATAGGAAGTACTTCGCCACTGATGAGTAAGCCTTCTCCTTTCCCAGCTCCCGATCCTTCTGTTGCTTTTACTGATCCTTGCTCCGCAGGCCCCTTCCAGCCGAGCTCGCGGAGACGGCTGAGGTGTCGTCCCCGTTGGCCTCACCCCCTCCACCGTCCTCAAGCGTTCCGAGCAACATAGCCCTTGTGGTGAGGGCGATCGGAGAGGCGAACCATCCTGAGGCGCATCATGGCCCTGCGCACCTCGCGATCGCGGGCCTTCTCATGGCATAGCCAGCCTGCCGTGGGCTTCTCGCCTGGTCGTGGACTGCGATTGGCTGAGGCGCTCCCTGCGCTCTTCATCTGGGGACGGGCTGGCTCCAGGCCAGGCTTCTGGCGTGGCGTGCCCGGCCGTCACGAGGGTGCCAGCCCCCAGCCCCCTGCTGTTGGGGAACGTAGTAATTTCAAAAAAATTCCTACGCACACGCAAGATCATGGTGATGCATAGCAACGAGAGGGGAGAGTGTGATCTACGTACCCTTGTAGACCGACAGCGGAAGCGTTAGCACAACGCGGTTGATGTAGTCGTACGTCTTCACGGCCCGACCGATCAAGCACCGAAACTATGGCACCTCCGAGTTCTAGCACACATTCAGCTCGATGACGATCCCCGGACTCCGATCCAGCAAAGTGTCGGGGAAGAGTTCCGTCAGCACGACGGCGTGGTGACGATCTTGATGTACTACTGTCGCAGGGCTTCGCCTAAGCACCCCTACAATATTATCGAGGACTATGGTGGCAGGGGGCGCCGCACACGGCTAAGAATATGATCATGTGGATCAACTTGTGTGTCTATGGGGTGCCCCCTGCCCCCGTATATAAAGGAGGGGAGGGCCGGCCCTCTCTATGGCGCGCCTAGGGGAGTGCTACTCCCACCGGGAGTAGGATTCCCCTTACCTAGTCCAACTAGGAGTCCTTCCATGTAGTAGGAGTAGGAAACAAGGAAGGGGCGCAGCCTCTCCCCCTAGTCCAATTCGGACTAGGCCTTGGGGGGGCGCGCGGCCTGCCCTAGGCAGCCCCTCTCTCTTTCCCGTATGGCCCAATAAGGCCCAAGACTTCTCCCGGCGAATTCCCGTAACTCTCCGGTACTCCGAAAAATACTCGAATCACTCGGAACCTTTCCGATGTCCGAATATAGTAGTCCAATATATCAATTTTTACGTCTCGACCATTTCGAGACTCCTCGTCATGTCCCCGATCTCATCCGGGACTCCGAACTCCTTCGGTACATCAAAACACATAAACTCATAATATAACTGTCATCTAAACCTTAAGCGCGCGGACCCTACGGGTTCGAGAACAATGTAGACATGACCGAGACACGTCTCCGGTCAATAACCGATAGCGGAACCTGGATGCTCATATTGGCTCCCACATATTCTACGAAGATCTTTATCGGTCAGATCGCATAACAACATACGTTGTTCCCTTTGTCATCGGTATGTTACTTGCCCGAGATTCGATCGTTGGTATCCCATACCTAGTTCAATCTCGTTACTGGCAATTCTCTTTACTCGTTCCGTAATACATCATCTCACAACTAACTCATTAGTTGCAATGCTTGCAAGGCTTATGTGATGTGTATTACCGAGAGGGCCCAAAGATACCTCTCCGACAATCGGAGTGACAAATCCTAATCTCGAAATACGCCAACCCAACATGTACCTTTGGAGACACCTGTAGAGCACCTTTATAATCACCCATTTATGTTGTGACGTTTGGTAGCACACAAAGTGTTCCTCCGGCAAACGGGAGTTGCATAATCTCATAGTCATAGGAACATGTATAAGTCATGAAGAAAGCAATAACAACATAATAAACGATCGGGTGCTAAGCTAATGGAATGGGTCATGTCAATCACATCATTCTCCTAATGATGTGATTCCGTTAATCAAATAACAACTCTTTTGTTTATGGTTAGGAAACATAACCATCTTCGATTAACGAGCTAGTCAAGTAGAGGCATACTAGTGACACTTTGTTTTTCTATGTATTCACACAAGTATTATGTTTCCTGTTAATACAATTCTAGCATGAATAATAAACATTTATCATGATATAAGGAAATAAATAATAACTTTATTATTGCCTCTAGGGCATATTTCCTTCAGTCTCCCACTTGCACTAGAGTCAATAATCTAGTTCACATCGCCATGTGATTTAACAGCAATAGTTCACATCACCATGTGATTAACACCCATAGTTCACATCGATATGTGATCAACACCCAAAGGGTTTACTAGAGTCAGTAATCTAGTTCACATCGCTATGTGATTAACACCCAAAGAGTACTAAGGTGTGATCATGTTTTGCTTGTGAGATAATTTTAGTCAACGGGTCTGTCACATTCAGATCTGTAAGTATTTTGTGAATTTCTATGTCAACAATGCTCTGCACGGAGCTACTCTAGCTTATTGCTCCCACTTTCAATATGTATCTAGATCTAGACTTAGAGTCATCCAGATCTGTGTCAAAACTTGCATCGACGTAACTTTTTATGACGAACCTTTTTGTCACCTCCATAATTGAGAAATATTTCCTTATTCCACTAAGGATAATTTTGACCGCTGTCCAGTGATCTACTCTTAGATCACTATTGTACTCCCTTGCTTAACACAGTGTAGGGTATACAATAGATCTGGTACACAGCATGGCATACTTTATAGAACCTATGGCTGAGGCATAGGGAATGACTTTCATTCTATTTCTATCTTCTGCCATGGTCGGGCTTTGAGTCTTACTCAATTTCACACCTTGCAACACAGGCAAGAACTCTTTCTTTGACTGTTTCATTTTGAACTACTTCAAAATCTTGTCAAGGTATGTACTCATTGAAAAAACTTATCAAGCGTCTTGATCTATCTCTATAGATCTTGATGCTCAATATGTAAGCAGCTTTACCGAGGTCTTTCTTTGAAAAATTCCTTTCAAACACTCCTTTATGCTTTGCAGAATAATTCTACATCATTTCCGATCAACAATATGTCATTCACATATACTTATCAGAAATGTTGTAGTGCTCCCACTCACTTTCTTGTAAATACATGCTTCATGGCAAGTCTGTATAAAACTATATGCTTTGATCAACTTATCAAAGCGCATATTCCAACTCCAAGATGCTTGCACCAGTCCATAGATGGATCGCTGGAGCTTGCATATTTTGTTAGCACCTTTAGGATTGACAAAACCTTCCGGTTGTATCATATACAACTCTTCTTTAATAAATCTATTAAGGCATGCAGTTTTGTTTATCCATTTGCCAGATTTCATAAAATGCGGCAATTGCTAACATGATTCGGACAGACTTAAGCATAGATACGAGTGAGAAACTCTTATCGTAGGCAACACCTTGAACTTGTCGAAAACCTTTTGCGACAATTCTAGCTTTGTAGATAGTAACACTACTATCAGCGTCCGTCTTCCTCTTGAAGATCCATTTATTCTCAATTGCTTGCCGATCATCGGGCAAGTCAACCAAAGTCCATACTTTGTTCCCATACATGGATCCCATCTCAGATTTCATGGCCTCAAGCCATTTTGCGGAATCTAGGCTCACCATCGCTTTTTCATAGTTCGTAGGTTCGTCATGGTCAAGTAGCATGACCTCCAGAACAGGATTACCGTACCACTCTGGTGCGGATCTCACTCTGGTTTACCTACAAGATTCGGTAGTAACTTGATCTAAAGTTACATGATCATCATCATTAGCTTCCTCACTAATTGGTGTAGTAGCCACAGGAACAGATTTCTGTGATGAACTACTTTCCAATAAGGGAGAAGGTACAATTACCTTATCAAGTTCTACTTTCCTCCCACTCACTTCTTCCGAGAGAAACTCCTTCTCTGGAAATGATCCATTCTAAGCAACGAATATCTTGCCTTCGGATCTATGATAGAAGGTGTACCCAACATTTTCTTTTGGGTATCCTATGAAGACGCACTTCTCCGATTTGAGTTTGAGCTTATCAGGATGAAACTTTTTCATATAAGCATCGCAACCCCAAACTTTAAGAAACGACAACTTTGGTTTGTTGCCAAACCATAGTTCATACGGTGTCGTCTCAACAGATTTAGATGGTGCCCTTTTAACGTGAATGCAGCTGTCTCTAATGCATAACCCCAAAATGATAGCGGTAGATCGGTAAGAGACATCATAGATCGCACCATATCTAATAAAGTACAGTTATGACATTCGGACACACCATTACATTGTGGTGTTCCAGGTGGTGTGAGTAGTGAAACTATTTCACATTGTTTTTAACTGAAGGCCAAACTCGTAACTCAAATACTCTTCTCTAAGATCAGATCGTAGAAACTTTATTTTCTTGTTACGATGATTTTTCACTTCACTCTGAAATTCTTTGAACTTTTCAAATGTTTCAGACTTATGTTTCGTCAAGTAGATATACTCATATCTGCTCAAATCATCTGTGAAGATCAGAAAATAATGGTACTTGTCGCGAGCCTCAATATTCATCGGACCACATACATCAGTATGTATGATTTCCAACAAATCTGTTGCTCGCTCCATTGTTCCGAAGAACAGAGTCTTAGTCATCTTGCCCATGAGGCATGGTTCGCAAGCATCAACTGATTCATAATCAAGTGATTCCAAAATCCCATCATCATGGAGTTTCTTCATGCGCTTTACACCAATATGACCTAAACGGTAGTGCCACAAATAAGTTGCACTATCATTATTAACTTTGCATCTTTTGGTTTCAATATTATGATTATGTGTATCACTATGATCGAGATCCAACGAACTATTTTCATTGGGTGTGTAACCATATAAGGTTTTATTCATGTAAACAGAACAACAATTTATTCTCTTACTTAAATGAAAAACCGTATTACAATAAACATGATCAAATCATATTCATGCTTAACGCAAACACCAAATAACACTTATTCAGGTTCAACACTAATCCCGAAAGTATAGGGAGTGTGCGATGATGATCATATCAATCTTGGAACCACTTCCAACACACATCGTCACTTCACCCTTAACTAGTCTCTGTTTATTCTGCAACTCCCGTTTCGAGTTACTAATCTTAGCAACTGAACTAGTATCAAATACTGAGGGGTTTCTATAAACACTAGTAAAGTACACATCAATAACATGTATATCAAATATAGCAATTTCACTTTGCCATCCTTCTTATCTGCCAATCACTTGGGGTAGTTCCGCTTCCAGTGACCAGTCCCTTTGCAGTAGAAACACTTAGTCTCAGGCTTAGGACCAGACTTGGGCTTCTTCACTTGTGCAGCAACTTTCTTGCTGTTCTTCTTGAAGTTCCCCTTCTTCCCTCTGCTCTTTTCTTGAAACTAGTGGTCTTGTCTACCATCAACACTTGATGTTTTTCTTGATTTCTACCTTCATCAATTTCCGCATTACGAAGAGCTTGGGAATCGTTTCTATTATCCCTTGCATATCATAGTTCATCACGAAGTTCTACTAACTTGGTGATGGTAACTAGAGAATTCTGTCAATCACTATCTTATCTGGAAGATTAACTCCCACTTGATTCAAGCGATTGTAGTACTCAGACAATCTGAGCATATGCTCACTAGTTGAGCGATTCTCCTCCATCTTTTAGCTATAGAACTTGTTGGAGACTTCATATCTCACAACTCGGGTATTTGCTTGAAATATTAACTTCAACTCCTGGAACATCTCATATGCTCCATGACGTTCAAAACGTCTTTGAAGTCCCGATTCTAAGCCATTAAGCATGGTGCACTAAACTATCAAGTAGTCATCATATTGAGCTAGCCAAATGTTCATAAAGTCTACATCTGCTCCTGCAATAGGTCCGTCACCTAGCGGTGCATCAAGGACATAATTCTTCTGTGCAGCAATGAGGATAAACCTCATATCACGGATCCAATCCGCATCATTGCTACTAACATCTTTCAACACAATTTTCTCTAGGAACATATCAAAATAAACACAGGGAAACAACAACGTGAGCTATTGATCTACAACATAATTTGCAAAATACTACGAGGACTAAGTTCATGATAAATTTAAGTTCAATTAATCATATTACTTAAGAACTCCCACTTAGATAGACATCCCTCTAATCATCTAAGTGATCACGTGATCCAAATCAACTAAACCATGTCCGATCATCACGTGAGATGGAGTAGTTTCATTGGTGAACATCACTATGTTGATCATATCTACTATATGATTCACGCTCAACCTTTCGGTCTCCGTGTTCCGAGGCCATATCTGTATATGCTTGGCTCGTCAAGTATAACCTGAGTATTCCGCATGTGCAACTGTTTTGCACCCGTTGTATTTGAACATAGAGCCTATCACACCCGATAATCACGTGGTGTCTCAGCACGAAGAACTTTCGCAACGGTGCATACTCAGGGAGAACACTTCTTGATAATTAGCAAGAGATCATCTTAAAATGCTACCGTCAATCAAAGCAAGATAAGATGCATAAAAGATAAACATCACATGCAATCAAAATATGTGACATGATATGGCCATCATCATCTTGTGCCTTTGATCTCTAACTCCAAAGTATCGTCATGATTTCCATCGTCACTGGCATGACACCATGATCTCCATCATCTTGATCTATATCAATGTGTCATCACATGGTCGTCTCGCCAACTACTGCTCTTGCAACTATTGCTATCGCATAGCAATAAAGTAAAGCAATTATTTGGTGCTTGCATCTTATGCAATAAAGAGACAACCATAAGGCTTCTGCCAGTTGCCGATAACTTCAACAAAACATGATCATCTTATACAACAACTTATATCTCATCATGTCTTGACCATATCACATCACAACATGCCCTGCAAAAACAAGTTAGACGTCCTCTACTTTGTTGTTGCAAGTTTTACGTGGCTGCTACGGGCTGAGCAAGAACCGTTCTTACCTACGCAAAAAAAACAACAACGATAGTTTGTCAAGTTGGTGCTGTTTTAACCTTCGCAAGGACCGGGCGTAGCCACACTCGGTTCAACTAAAGTGGGAGAAACTGTCACCCGCTAGCCACCTTTGTGCAAAGCACGTCGGGAGAACCGGTCTCACGTAAGCGTACGCGTAATGTTGGTCCGGGCCGCTTCATCCAACAATACCGCCGAACCAAAGTATGACATGCTGGTAAGCAGTATGACTTATATAACCCACAACTCACTTGTGTTCTACTCGTGCATATAACATCAACACATAAAACCTAGGCTCGGATGCCACTGTTGGGGAACGTAGTAATTTCAGAAAATTTTCCTACGCACACGCAAGATCATGGTGATGCATAGCAACGAGAGGGGAGAGTGTGATCTACGTACCGTTGTAGACCGACAGTGGAAGCGTTAGCACAACGCGGTTGATGTAGTCGTACGTCTTCATGGCCCGACCGATCAAGCACCGAAACTACGGCACCTCCGAGTTCTAGCACACGTTCAGCTTGATGACGATCCCCGGACTCCGATCCAGCAAAGTGTCGGGGAAGAGTTCCGTCAGCACGACGGCGTGGTGATGATCTTGATGTACTACTGTCGCAGGGCTTCGCCTAAGCACCGCTACAATATTATCGAGGACTATGGTGGCAGGGGGCGCCGCACACGGCTAAGAATATGATCACGTGGATCAACTTGTGTGTCTATGGGGTGCCCCCTGCCCCCGTATATAAAGGAGTGGAGGAGGGGAGGGCCGGCCCTCTCTATGGCGCGCCTAGGGGAGTCCTACTCCCACCGGGAGTAGGATTCCCCTTTCCTAGTCCAACTAGGAGTCCTTCCATGTAGTAGGAGTAGGAAACAAGGAAGGGGCGCAGCCTCTCCCCCTAGTCCAATTCGTACTAGGCCTTGGGGGGGCGCGCGGCCTGCCCTAGGCAGCCCCTCTCTCTTTCCCGTATGGCCCAATAAGGCCCAATACTTCTCCCGGCGAATTCCCGTAACTCTCCGGTACCCCGAAAAATACTCGAATCACTCGGAACCTTTCCGATGTCCGAATATAGTCTTCCAATATATCAATTTTTACATCTTGGCCATTTCGAGACTCCTCGTCATGTCCCCGATCTCATCCGTGACTCCAAACTTCTTCGGTACATCAAAACTCATAAACTCATAATATAACTATCATCGAAACCTTAAGCGTGCGGACCCTACGGGTTCGAGAACAATGTAGACATGACCGAGACACGTCTCCGGTCGATAACCAATAGCGGAACCTGGATGCTCATATTGGCTCCCACATATTCTACGAAGATCTTTATCGGTCAGACCGCATAACAACATACGTTGTTCCCTTTGTCATCGGTATGTTACTTGCCCGAGATTCGATCGTCGGTATCCCATACCTAGTTCAATCTCATTACCGGCAAGTCTCTTTACTCGTTCTGTAATACATCATCTCACAACTAACTCATTAGTTGCAATGCTTGCAAGGCTTATGTGATGTGCATTACCGAGAGGGCCCAGAGATACCTCTCGGACAATCGGAGTGACAAATCCTAATCTCGAAATACGCCAACCCAACATGTACCTTTGGAGACACCTGTAGAGCACCTTTATAATCACCCATTTACGTTGTGACGTTTGGTAGCACACAAAATGTTCCTCCGGCAAACGGGAGTTGCATAATCTCATAGTCATAGGAACATATATAAGTCATGAAGAAAGCAATAGCAACATACTAAACGATTGGGTGCTAAGCTAATGGAATGGGTCGTGTCAATCACATCATTCTCCTAATGATGTGATTCCGTTAATCAAATAACAACTCTTTTGTTTATGGTTAGGAAACATAACCATCTTCGATTAACGAGCTAGTCAAGTAGAGGCATACTAGTGACACTTTGTTTGTCTATGTATTCACACAAGTATTATGTTTTCGGTTAATACAATTCTAGCATGAATAATAAACATTTATCATGATATAAGGAAATAAATAATAACTTTATTATTTCCTCTAGGGCATATTTCCTTCACCTGCCCGGAGGGGGAGTGCTGATTCGTGGCCCCCGGCGCTTGCTTGGGGCAGATGATGATGATGGTGTGGAAGACGTGCTCGAGCGCGCTCGGGAGCGTCGCGCTCTTCCGCCAAGGATTCCTTCGAAGGGCGGCTGACGCGGTGAGCCTGCTTGGTGAGGAGCTTGCTGATGAAGACGCGCGCCTTGAGGCCGAGGGCCTGCGCCTGGCTGCAGAGAGGCGCGAGCTGGAGGGCATCGCCCTTGCGCGCGTCAGCGTGATCTTGACGACGCAGAGGCCAAGGCGTCGCTGGTGGCCTCTCGGGAGGCCCGATCTTGGGCCGCTGAGGAGGCCCGGGAAGCTGACCGGCGGCGAGAGGCGGCGGAGGAGCGGGCTCGGGAGCTCCTGGCCTGGTGCCACTCACTGGAGGAGCAAGTGGAGCTGCGCGAGGCAGCCCTCGCGTCGATGAAGGTGGCCTCTGGCGACCTCAGCAGAGCTCCAGAAGCGTGAGGAGGCGCTGACGCTGGAAGCCGCCGAACGTACCCGCGAGTACGAGTCTGGAGACGAGGGAGCGCTTGGTGACGCAGGCGGAGGATGATGTCGCTGCACGGGAAGCCCGTGTCCTGGAGGAGGTCGGACGTCGGGTGGCGATGGCGCGCTTGAACCTCGAGCACGAGTTCGAGGAGAGGCTGGGGTTGATCCGGGCCGAGGCTGAAGGTAGGACTGCTGCCTTGAGGCCAAGCTGGAGGAAGCGACGCGGCGGGCCGATGCTTTTCGGGCCGCCCTTGAGGTGGCGCAAGGGGAGTCAACCACCTCCCAGGCCGAGGTGCTCCTTCTTCGCCAGCGGGTGGAGAGGCTGAGGTCGTCACGCGCCAGAATGCGGACGAGATACGTCAGCGGCGGATCCTGGAGCATGAGCACGACCCCATGCTCACCACGCTCCGGGAGAGAGCCAACACAGCCTTGGGCAACATCTGCGAGGCGGCTGTTGGCGAGCCGAGCCGCACGCAGTCAACTACGCCAGCAACCTTCAGTTCTTCACCGACGTGGTGACGCAGCTGGAGGCGCGGTCGGTCAGGGCTGATAGGTTGGTGGAGGAGAGGAGCCGCGCCCTGCTCGGGCGCACCTTTTCTCGCGTCTTCAGCCATCTCCGGAACATGGATCCCCACTTCGATTTCGACGCCGCCATCGCCCCAGTCCCCAAGGCCGTCCGAGACGACCTGGCGCACTAGGTGGAAGACAATGTGGATGCTCTTGTCAGGGCCTTCGCTTCAGACAATGATGGCGTGATCGTGGCTGCCGACGAGGGCGGTGTGGTGAACGGCCCTGACGCCGCTGGCGGCGACACGGACGGCGATGGCGAGTTCATCAACGCTAGCAACGGTTCGGGTGGTGCCCCTGAGGATGCATTGGGGGAGGTTTTGGCCTGATGGCTGTGAGAGCATTTTGGAGGGGGAGCCCCTCATGTAAAACTTGTGTTCATCGTATTAGTAGACGCTACATTGCCCATGCGCCCGCGCCAAGTGGTTGGCTTAAGAGACGCGCTGGTCGGCTAGTTTACCTTTGTCCCATGCGGGCCCTGAGGTAGCCTGTGGGAGGCTGTGGTGTCCCGAGTGTTCCCTGATCGAATCCGTAGGATCTGCAGTAAAAAACCCTCCTGAGAGGACGTGGGGGCGGCAGTCTGGGCTGCGCGCAAGCTAGGCCTGACCCGGCTCGCGAGGGGCTCACGAGGGGAGGCAGCTGAGGCGAAGTGGTAATCAAAACGCGAGAAATTGCTCGAACGAGACTAAGCACCCCTTCCCCGAACACACGCAAATCTCAAATTCGAATCCAACTTAAATCCAGCGGGGGAAAGTGACAACCAAAGGGAAAAGCAACGAAAGCAGACAAAAGGCCACGTCTGGCACCTAATCTAGTCATGGACGTCTTCTCACCAGCGCGGAGCTAAGTGCTGCCACTGGGCGTGGGAGGGAGCCCCAGGGCCTGAGGCCGGCACCCCTGAGACTCCGAGGCGGGTATAGCCCCACTCATTATTACATGAGAGTGTCACGGGGCGGCGAGCTTCACAGGCACTGGGCCTTCTTCACAGGTACTGGCCTTGCTTCATATCGCCAGACGAGGGCCCCGCCTTGCGCCACACTCTAGTGCCATCAACGACGACTGGAAACCAGGACTCCGCCGATGGGGTAGAGCGGTCGCCAGCGGTTCCCCCGACGACCACGGGCCCTCCGCCAGGGGCAGGCCCTGAGGCACCTCCCCAGCAGAGGGCCTACCTCCTGAGAACACCTTGCTCCGAACGCTGCGGTGGTGATGTTGGATCTCGGCCCCTCTCCTGCAGCCCCTGCGCCCTCCTCCCGAGGGGTAGGAGACTGTGGGAGCGGGGCAACTGCTCGCTGTGGCGACCTGCACCTCCTATGATCCATGATTAGCGTATGCCTGCTCCTGAGGAATTAGCGGTACCCGGTAATCGTTGCCTCCAGCGTGGCCAGTGGGACCGTCCCGGGGCTCCTGGAAGGGCTCAGCTTCTGGCGCCTCGTCCCCCTAGCTTGGGCTGAGGAGCGAGCCTTGTTCGCCCTCGTGAGGGTGTCCTTGGTCCATCATGAGGGGCACGTATTCTTCTGGCACCATCATCCCGAAGGCCATGCCGTAGTGCTCCGCGTGCCACGTAGCTCTGCTTGATGTGCCCACTGTGGGGTGGTAGCGTGGCTGTCCACTGGGGCCGTGGGTCGCGTCGAGTCCTTCTTCTTCGCGGACCGGGAGCGGGGGCAGGGCCGCCGCCGGTCCGGTGCCGACAGCTTCGCTGGCGTTCGAGTAGCCTTGGAGCCCGCGGGCGCGCGCGGAGCCCCCGCGCGGGCCGCCCTAGGCTTGAGATGGGAGCTGGGTGCAGAAGGGGTGAGCCCCCGAGGCGGCGAAGCCCAGGAGCTCTGCCACCCGCTCCAGCAGCACGTCGCGGCCGCCCTCCAGCAGCCTGCACTGCAGCAGCTCTCGGGCCACCATGAGCACGGCCCTCGAGTTCGCCTGCTCCCGGCGGGTGTACGGTGTCGTGGTCGCGGCATGATTGGAGGCCCTTGCTGCCGACCGCGCTTGCGGCGGTGTGAGAGCTGTCGAAGCCTGTCCGCATCGCCCGCGGACCGCAAGCTGCCTGGGGCACGGGGTCGCCCGATGCGAGTGGCTCTGCGCGGGCGGGCCATGCCGCCCATGGATCTGGGTTACCCGCCTGGTCGCCGGACATGGTGATGACGACGCGACGGGACAAGAAGCGGTAGAAGGTGGACTCTGGCGCACCCCTACCAGGCGCGCCAAATGTCGGATTTCGGGTTCTGGCAGACCCTTGAGGTTCGAGCACTAGGGTGCGCGCGGAGATTTCTCCTTCTACCTACCTACACCCCTCCGCCTCGCTAAGATCAAAGCTATGGAAAGAACAGCACAAGAGACACAGGGTTTATACTGGTTCGGGCCACCGTTGTGGTGTAATACCCTACTCAAGTGTGTGGTGTGGTGGATTGCCTCTTGGGCTGATGATGATGAGCAATACAAGGAAGAACAGCCTCGCGAGGGTGCGTTCTTGGCTAAGGGGATGAACTGCTGGGAGGAGTTCAGTCACCCTTCTCTCTTTCTCTCTCTCTTCTCGATTCTCTCTCTGGTTTCGATCTGATCCGATCTCTTGATCCCGATCCCTCTACCCTGGGGGTGGCTAGTCCTATATATAGGCAAAGGCCCTGGGCCTCTTCCCCAAATATTGAGCGGGAAGGGCGCCAACAATTGGCCATTTTGAAGGGGAACATCTGGTACACTTATCCTGACTAAAGTTGGTCCTCACCTGCCAAAGACTCTGGTGGTGACGCTGGCTTGGGCTCCACAATGACTTCCTCCCTGCCGTTGGACTAGTCCTGGTCTCGTTGCACCGAAACGGGTGCCTTTGCTTGATGCTCTCGCCCGCGCTTGCTCCCTTTGCACCAAAGAGGAAAGGAGGACACTGCGCGGCTGGCGCCTGCCTGGCGCCTTTGGTCGTCATGGCTTGCATTACGGGCACCTCGTGAGGTACCCCGCCTTGATCTCTCCGCCTCCTCGCGAGCCAGCCTGATGAGGCCGTGCCTGAGGAAGCTCCGTGTCATCCGCCCCGCGAGGCTTGGCCCCTCACGAGGGTCTTGGGTCTGTGTGGATGAAGACGGGCCGTGCTGGGCCCCCTTTTGAGCCACGCCGCAGGTCGCAGGCAGGCAAGTCTGGGGACCCCCGTTCCCAGAATGCCGACAAATCCTCAAAGTGATAGATGTCTCATTAAAGAATTACCAACTAAAGATGGCAATATGTAGATCTATCCTTGCTATTTATGCCTAGCTAGGGGCGTTAAACGATAGCGCTTGTTGGGAGGCAACCCAATTTTATTTTTATTCCTTGCTTTTTTTCTCCTATTTAGTAATAAATAATTTATCTAGCCTCTGTTTTCG
The DNA here is from genome assembly GCF_003073215.2 of Triticum urartu. NCBI lineage: Eukaryota > Viridiplantae > Streptophyta > Magnoliopsida > Poales > Poaceae > Triticum > Triticum urartu. Next base: position 189,399,996 of record NC_053022.1, read on the forward strand.
CTGTGTTTTTTGTGTTTAATTCGTGTTTGTGCCAAGTAGAACCGTTGGGAAGACTTGGGGGAAGTCTTTTTAATCTTGCTGTAAAAAACAGAAACTTTAGCGCTCACGATAACTGCTGCCATTTTTATTTGGAAAGTGATATTTAGCTAATTCTTTTTTAAGACAATTAATAGATAAATTCCTCAGGTCCAGAAATTTATTTTAGAATTTTTGGGGTTCCAGATCTTGCGTTAGCTACAGATTACTACAGACTATTCTGTTTTCGACAGATTCTGTTTTTCGTGTGTTGTTTGCTTATTTTGATGAATCTATGTCTAGTAAAATAGTTTATAAACCATAGATAAGTTTTAATACAGTAGGTTTAACACCAGTATAAAAAAAGAATGAGTTCATTACAGTACCTTGAAGTGGTGTTTTGTTTTTTTCACTAACGGAGCTCATGAGATTTTCTACTTTAAGTTTTGTGTTGTGAAGTTTTCAAGTTTTGGGTGAAAGATTTATGGATTATGGAACAAGGAGTGGCAAGAGCCTAAGCTTGGGGATGCCCATGGAACCCCAATATAATCTAAGGACACCTAAAAGATAAAGCTTGGGAATGCCCCGGAAGGCATCCCCTCTTTCATCTACTTCCATCGATATCTTTACTTGGAGCTATATTTTTATTTACCACATGATATGTGTTTTGCTTGTAGCGTCTTGTATTATTTGAGTCTTTATTTGTTAGTTTTCCACAATCATCCTTGATGTACACACCTTTTTAGAGAGACACACATGATTCTGGAATTCTTAGAATACTCTATGTGCTTCACTCATATCTTTTGAGTTATATAGTTTTTGCTCTAGTGCTTCACTTATATCTTTTAGAGAACGTCGGTGGATTTGTTTTATAGAAACTATTGTTCTCTCATGCTTCACTTAAATTATTTTGAGATTCCTACAAAATAGCATGGTAATTTGCTTAAATTGTGTTAGGCATTCAAGATTAATAATAAAATTTCTTATGAGTGTGTTGAATATTATGAGAAGTTTGATACTTGATAATTCTTTTGAGATATGGAGATGGTAATATTAGAGTCATGCTAGTTGAGTAGTTGTGAATTTGAGAAATACTTGCGTTAAAGTTTGTGATTCCTGTAGTATGCATGTATGGTGAACCGTTATGTGATGAAGTGGGAGCATGATTTATTTATTGATTGTCTTCCTTATGAGTGGCGGTCGGGGACGAGCGATGGTCTTTTCCTACCAATCTATCCCCGTAGGAGCATGTCCGTAATACTTTGCTCTGATGACTTATAGATTTTTGCAATAAGTATATGAGTTCTTTGTGACTAAGGTTGAGTCCATGGATCATACACACTTTTCTTCCTCCCACCATTACTAGCCTCTCTAATACCGCGCACCATTCGCCGGTATCGTACACCCACCATATACCTTCCTCAAACAGCCACCATACCTACCTATCATGGCATTTCCACAGCCATTCCGAGATATATTGCCATGCAACTTTCCACCATTCTATTTACTATGACAGGCTTCATCATTGTCATATTGCTTTGCATGATCATGTAGTTGACATTGTATTTGTGGCAAAGCCACCTTTCATAATTCTTTCATACATGTCACTCTTGATTCATTGCATATCCCAGTACACCGCTGGAGGCATTCACATAGTCATATTTTGTTCTAAGTATTGAGTTGTAATTGTTGAGTTGTAAGTAAATAAAAGTGTGATGATCATCATTTTTAGAGCATTATCCCAAGTGAGGAAAGGATGGTGGAGACTATGATTCCTCCACAAGTCGGGATGAGACTCCGGACGAAAAAAGAGAGGCCAAAGAAGCCCCAAAAAAAGTTTCCATAAAAAAAGGAAAAGGCCCAAATAAAAAAATGAGAGAAAAAGAGAGAAGGGACAATGCTACTATCCTTTTACCACACTTGTGCTTCAAAGTAGCACCATGATCTTCATAATAGAGAGTCTCCTATGTTATCACTTTCATATACTAGTGGGAATTTTTCATTATAGAACTTGGCTTGTATATTCCAATGATGGGCGTCCTCAAAATGCCCTAGGTCTTCGTGAGCAAGCAAGTTGGATGCACACCCACTTAGTTCCTTTTGTTGAGCTTTCATATACTTATAGCTCTAGTGCATCCATTGCATGGCAATCCCTACCCACTCACATTGATATCTATTGATGGGCATCTCCATAGCCCGTTGATACACCTAGTTGATGTGAGACTATCTTCTCCCTTTTAGTCTCCTCCACAACCACCATTCTATTCCACCTAAAGTGCTATGTCCATGGCTCACGCTCATGTATTGCGTGAAGATTGAAAAAGTTTGAGAACACCAAAAGTATGAAACAATTGCTTGGTTTGTCATCAGGGTTGTGCATGATTTAAATACTATGTGTGGTGAAGACAGAGCATAGCCAGACTACATGATTTTGTAGGGATAACTTTCTTTGGCCATGTTATTTTGAAGAGACATAATTGCTTAGTTAATATGCTTGAAGTATTATTATTTCTATGTCAATATTGAACTTTTGTCTTGAATCTTTCAGATCTGAATATTCATACCACAATTAAGAAGAATTACATTGAAATTATGCCAAGTAGCATTCCACATCAAACATTCTATTTTTATCATTTACCTACTCAAGGACGAGCAGGAATTAAGCTTGGGGATGCTTGATACGTCTCCAACGTATCTATAATTTTTGATTGTTCCATGCTATATTATATTCTGTTTTGGACATTATTGGGCATTATTATACACTTCTATATTATTTTTGGGACTAACCTATTAACCGGAGGCCTACCCCAGAATTGCTGTTTTTTTGTCTATTTTAGGGTTTCGCAGAAAAAGAATATTAAACGGAGTCCAAACGGAATGAAACCTTCGGGAATGTGATTTTCGAAACGAACATGATCCAGGGGACTTGGACCCTACGTCAAGACATCAACTAGGAGGCCACGAAGTAGGGGGGCGCGCCTACCCCCTAGGCGCGCCCTCCACCCTCGTGGGCCCCCTGTTGCTCCACCGACGTACTCCTTCCTCCTATGTATACCTACGTACCCCCAAACTACCAGATATAGAGCCAAAACCCTAAGTCCACCGCCGTAACTTCCTGTATCCACGAGATCCCATCTTGGGGCCTGTTTCGGAGCTCCGCCGGAGGAAGAATCGATCACTGAGGGCTTCTACATCAACACCATAGCCTCTCCGAGGAAGTGTGTGTAGTTTACCTCAGACCTACAGGTCCATAGTTATTAGCTAGATGGCTTCTTCTCTCTTTTTGGATCTTAATACAAAGTTCTCCCCCTCTCTTGTGGAGATCTATTCGATGTAATCTTCTTTTGCAGTTGTTTGTTGATACCGATGAATTGTGGATTTATGATCAAGTTCATCTATGAACAATATTTGAATTTCTCTGAATTCTTTTATGTATGATTGGTTATCTTTGCATGTCTCTTCGAATTATCAGTTTGGTTTGGCCTACTAGATTGATCTTTCTTGCAATGGGAGAAGTGTTTAGCTTTGGGTTCAATATTGCGGTGTCCTTTCTGAGTGACAGTAGGGGCAGCAAGGCACGTATTGTATTGTTGCCATCGAGGATAACAAGATGGGGTTTACATCATTGCATGAGTTTATCCCTTTACATCATGTCATCTTGCGTTACTCTGTTCTCTTGAACTTAATACTCTAGATGCATGCTGGATAGTGGTCGATGTGTGGAGTAATAGTAGTAGATGCAGGCAGGAGTCGGTCTACTTGTCTCGGACGTGATGCCTATATACATGATCAGACCTAGATATTCTCATAACTATTGTTAATTCTGTCAATTGCTCAATAGTAATTTGTTTACCCACCGTGAATACTTATGCTCTTGAGAGAAGCCACTAGTGAAACCTATGGCCCCCGGGTCTATCTTCCATCATATTAATCTTCCCATACTTAGTTATTTCCTTTGCCTTTTATTTTACTTTGCATCTTTATCATAAAAATACCAAAAATATTATCTTATCATATCTATCAGATCTCACTCTCGTAAGTGACCGTGTAGGGATTGACAACCCCTTATCGCTTTTGTTGCGAGGATTTATTTGTTTGTGTAGGTGCGAGGGACTCGTGCGTGGCCTCCTACTAGATTGATACCTTGGTTCTCAAAAACTGAGGGAAATACTTAGACTACTTTGCTGCATCACCCTTTCCTCTTCAAGGGAAAACCAGCGCAAGTGCTCAAGAGGTAGCACCTAGCCTGCATCCCCGTTGCTCCTCCTCGGCTTCCATGTGAACCTCGTCGCGAAGACCCCAGGACACAGCCCCGGTCTCATGTACCCGTGTTGCACCACCTCGACCCGAGGATGCCCTGCTCGACGTGCTTGAGCGCCCTACGGCGACCTCCATCATAGACCTATTCGCGTGAACTCCCTACTACTCCATCATCAGTGCCCGACGACTCCGTTCCATGCCTTGCTGCTGCTGCAGGCCATGAGCTCTCCGGCTACCGCAGGGACGCCATGGTCAAGACCACCTCCAGATCTCCTCCTCGGTCGCAAGGAACACAAGACGCATCCTTCGTGGAACTCTGCTTGTGGCTGTCAACGTCAAGACCGTCTCGGTTTTCGCCAAGCACCACCACCGTCTAGTACAACTACACCACGTTGATACAGGAACCACTACCGTCGACCTCCAAAGAACATGGTTTTGCCGATTACCCCTTCATTTTGTCAAGACTGTCAAGTCCCTCGACGACAAGTGCACGACTACGCGGATTGTACCAAGTACCCCTTTGTTTCGTCGAGACCGGCAAGTCCGAAGACCCCAAGTACCACGACAACCCCGAAGGGATTCAATTCCATCAAGTTCCTCTACCGATGACCCGAACATCTACAAAAAAACGTGTACAACTACCGTCGAGGACCGACAGTACCACTACTTCTACTACCGTCACGAGGACGACTACTTCATCTACTTCCCTCGACGAACTCGTTCTGCCTCGAAAAACGCATGCTTCGAAGGTATAACCCCAAGACGACGCCCGTGAACGAATGCATGACTGATGTATGAGATGAACCCCGTGTTTGCACCGTGCCCGTTTGTTTCATGCACATCCCCGTTTGCCATGTCATCGACCCGTGGGAACCCGGTAACCGGGATCACCCCTCTATCTCTAGCATGTCCCGCACACATGCTTCTTTTGCACCGTTATCTCAATAAGTTGTCGGAACCAGAATGTTTCATGGCACCATTTCCGTTGTCACTGCCGTGGCACCCCTTTCGTTTTCGCCACAGTGACAAATGCCTCTTAACCTGCTCATGTCAACATTTTCATAAAACTTGCATAAAACTTGCACATGTCATCCGCATCATGTTACCAACATTAAGATGTTTAAAATTGTTGTTTGCATTAAATTGCTAAATGCTTATGGGGATTTACCAGAAGTGTTGTTTGTTGTTTCCCGCCTCATTTAAACTTGCCTAAAATGTGTAGTTTACTTATGCTTCACACCTGGCCATGTTTAATAACATTTAATATTGTTGGGTACATAAACGGGAGAGATCTACATAATTGAATGTGGTGTTTCATCAATATGCAACTCATTGCATATTGAGCTCCACTTAACTTGTAGTATTGTTTGTTGCACCTTGTCATGCCATGCCTCTTTAAACCGGACATGCATCATACTTGGTTGTACATCATGCCATGTTTATGTGATGGTTGTTTACTATGTTGCTTGCTTCTTTCCGAGTTGCTTCTCTCGTTAGCTTCGCGTTTGTTCTGGAGTTGTGAGGATTCGTTCGACTACGTTGGGTCGTCTACTTCTTGGACTTGTTCTTCTTCCTTGTGGGATCTCAGGAAAGATGACCAGACCCTCGAAATCACTTCTATCTTTGCTTGCTAGTTGTTCGCTCTATTGCTATGTCGCGCCACCTACCACTTGTTATATCATGCCTCCCATATTGCCATGTCAAGCCTCTAACCCTCCTTCCTAGCAAACCATTGTTTGGCTAAGTTACCACTTTTGCTCGACCCCTCTTATAGAATTGCTAGTTGCAGGTGAAGTTGAAGTTTGTTCCATCTTGGAACATGGATATGCTGGGATATCACAATATCTATTATTTTAATTAATGCATCTATATACTTGGTAAAGGGTGGAAGGCTCGGCCTTATGCCTTGTGTTTTGTTCCACTCTTGCCACCCTAGTTTCCATCATACCGGTGTTATGTTCCTTGATTTTGCGTTCCTTACGCGGTTGGGTGTTATGGGAACCCCTTGACAGTTCGCTTTGAATGAAACTCCTCAAGCAAGGCCCAACCTTGGTTTTACATTTGCCTAACAACCTATTACCCTTCCCTTGGGTCGGCCAACCCGAGGGTCATCTTTATTTTAACCCCCCCCCCCCCCCCCCCCCCCCCCCCCCCCCCCCCCCCCTACCCCCCCCCCCCCGGGCCAGTGCTTCTCTAAGTGTTGGTCCGAACCGGGCAACCTGCGGGGCCACCTCGGGGCAACTTGAGGGATGGTTTTACTCATAGTTGACCTATCCGGTGTGCCCTGAGAATGAGATACGTGCGACTCCTATCGGGATTGTCGGCACATCGGGCGGCTTTGCTGGTCTCGTTTTACCATTGTCAAAATGTCTTGTAACCAGGATTTGGAGACTGATCGGGTCTTTCTGGGAGAAGGAATATCCTTCGTTGATTGTGAGAGCTTGTGATGGGCTAAGTTGGGACACTCCTACAAGGTATAAACTTTCGAGAGTCGTGCCCGTGGTTATGTGACAGATGGGAATTTGTTGGTGTCTGGTTATAGAGAACTTGACACTTGATGTAATTAAAATGAATCAACCGCGTGTGTAGCCATGATGGTCTCTTTTCGGCGGAGTCCAGGAAGTGAACACGATTTTGGGTTATGTTTGAACATAAGTAGTTTTAGGATCACTTCTTGATCACTTCTAGCTTCTCGATCGTTGCGTTGCTTATCTTCTAGCTCTTTTTTGCATATGTTAGCCACCATATATGCTTAGTGCTTGCTGCAGCTCCACCTCATTACCTTACCCTACCCATAAGCTTAAATAGTCTTGATCTCGCGGGTGTGAGATTGTTGAGTCCTCGTGACTCATGGATACTTCCAAAACAGTTGCAGGTGCCGATGATACCATTGCAGGTGACGCAACCGAGCTCAAGTGGGAGCTCGATGAGGATCTTGGTCGTTGTTATGTTACTTTTCCGGATGATCGGTAGTGGAGCCCAGTTGGGACGATCGGGGATCTAGCATTTGGGGTTTATCTTCCTTTTCTGTTGGATTTGACCATAGTCAGTCTTTAAGTCTATTTGGATGATGTATGAATTATTTATGTATTGTGTGAAGTCGCGATTGTAAGCCAACTCTTTATCCCTTTCTTATTCAGTACATGGGATTGTTTGAAGATTACCCCACTTGCGACTAAACCACCATGCGGTTATGCCTCTAAGTCATGCCTCGACACGTGGGAGATATAGCCACATTGTGGGTGTTACAACCTGTCATTGCCACAGTAAATAGATGAAACCCTCTAGGATGAGTAGGAGTTGTTTGAGCCCTGATGTGCCTACGCATTCATGCTTGTTGTCATGCTTGCTACTGCTTAGAGTTGAGTCAGGTCTGATTCATCGGGGATGAATTGGAATGTGGTGAACATGTCCTACTATTGAGAGCTAAGTGTGTGAACACGATTTGGTAAAGGTAACGGTGAGAGGCCATATAGGAGTACATGGTGGGTTGTCTCATTGAAACCGTCCTCAGGAACTGAGTTCTGTGTTTGTGATACATGAACAACTACTACCACGCATTGCAATGCTAAAATGCCCCTCTCGACTTATTAATCGCCTTGATCTCTATCTAGGAGTTGCAACTAGTTTCTGGTGTTTGTAGTATGCTGGAGGCCGTACGCAGCGCTGTCCCGAGGGGTGGGCTGTGATGCGGTAGGCACGTGGCCTGGTGTACCGAGTCACCCGTTTGGTGACCCGGGAACTCTATACACATCGTTTGGGGCCATTGAGGACACCCCGGCCAGATTTCCTTGTGGATGGAACCCGAATAGGCGATAAACCTGGACTAGAGACTTGTGTGGTTAGTCAGGTCGTGGCCGACACCCTCGCCGGGCTTCCGCTTGAAGGTTATCGAGTACATGTCGTGTAAACGGCGATAAGTGGTGAGAGCATGTGTGAAGAAGTACACCCCTACAGGATTAACATGATCTATTCGAATACCCGCGTCTGCGGTAAAGGACTTCTGGGTTGCCTATAGAGTTCATAGACAAGAGAAAGTGGATACTCTAAAAATACTCTAAAATACTCCATGTTGTATTTGCACATATCGGGCACATTGTGTGTATGTTATTGAAATGCTTGGTATGTGTGGGATCTGACAACCTAGTTGTTTATTCTTGGTAGCCTCTCTTACCAGGAAATGTCTCCTAGTTCTTCCGCTGAGCCATGGTAGCTTGCTAATGCTCTGGAACACTTAGGCTGGCTGGCATGTGTCCTTATTCGTTCCTGTGTCCGTCCCTTCGGGAAAATGTCACGCGTTGTTCCTTTAAGTCCTTGTAGCTTGCTACGACTTGGGTTCATACGTTGATGACCGACACGTTCGTTGCTGGGTCATGTATGCATGTCCTTGTAACTTAGTGCCACTTTGGGTTTGCGACTAGTCATGTTGGTCCGGGTTCTCTGTCATATGGATGCTAGCGACACTATCATATGTGAGTAAAAAGGCGCAAACGGTCCCAGGCCAGGTAAGGTGGTTATACGTCTCCAACGTATCTATAATTTTTGATTGCTCCATGCTATATTATCTACTGTTTTGAATGTTTATGGGCTTTATTATAGACTTTTATATCATTTTTTGGGACTAACCTATTAACCCAGAGCCCAGTGCCAGTTTATGTTTTTACCTTGTTTTAGGGTTTCGAAGAAAAGGAAAATCAAACGGAGTCCAATTGACCTGAAACTTCACGGAACTCATTTTTGGAAGAAAGAAGCCTAGAAGACTTGGAGTGCATGTCGGGGGATCTGCGAGGAGGTCATGAGGCAGGCGGGCGCGCCCCCCCCCCTGGGCGCGCCCTCCACCCTCGTGAGCCCCTCGTGCCCCCCCTGACGTACTTCTTCCGCCTATATATCTCCATATACCCTAAAAACATCCGGGGGCACAATAGATCAGGAGTTCCGCCACTAGAAGCCTCCGTAGCCACCGAAAACCAATCTAGACCCGATCTGGCACCCTGCCGGAGGGGGCAATCCCTCTCCGGTGGCCATGTTCATTATCCTGGTGCTCTCCATGACGAGGAGGGAGTAGTTCTCCCTCGGGGCTGAGGGTATGTACTAGTAGCTATGTGTTTGATCTCTCTCTCTCTCTCTCTCGTGTTCTTGATTTGGCACGATCTTGATGTATCGTGAGCATTGCTATTATAGTTGGATCTTATGTTTCTCCTCCCCCTCTTCTCTCTTGTAATGAATCGAGTTTCCCCTTTGAAGTAATATTATCGGATTGACTATTTAAAGATTTGAAAACACTTGATGTATGTCTTGTCATGGATATCTGTGGTGACAATGGGATATCACGTGATTCACTTGATGTATGTCTTGGTGGTCAAGTTGCGGGTTCCGCCCATGAACCTATGCATAGGGGTCGGCACATGTTTATGTTGTGATTCTCCGGTAGAACTTTGGGGAACTCTTTGAGGTCCTTTGTGTTGGTTGAATAGATGAATCTGAGATTCTGTGATGCATATCGTATAATCATACCCACGTATACTTGAGGTGACATTGGAGTATCTAGGTGACATTAGGGTTTTTGATTGATTTGTGTCTTAATGTGTTATTTTAGTATGAACTCTAGGGCTGTTTGTGACACTTATAGGAATAGCCCAATTGATTGATTGGAAAGAATAACTTTGCGGTGGTTTCGTACCCTACCATAATCTCTTCGTTCGTTCTCCGCTATTAGTGTCTTTGGAGTGACTCTTTGTTGCATGTTGAGGGATAGTTATGTGATCCAATTATGTTAGTATTGTTGAGGGAACTTGCACTAGCGAAAGTATGAACCCTAGGCCTTATTTCCACGCATTGCAATACCGTTTACGCTCACTTTTACCATTAGTTACCTTGCCGTTTTTATAATTTCAGATTACAAATACCTTTATATACTATCCATATACCACTTGTATCACCCTCTCTTCGCCGAGCTAGTGCACCTATACAATTTACCATTGTATTGGGTGTGTTGGGTTCACAAGAGACTCTTTGTTATTTGGTTGCAGGGTTGCTTGAGAGAGACCATCTTCATCGTACGCCTCCTATGTATTGATAAACCTTAGGTCATCCACTTGAGGGAAATTTGCTACTGTCCTACAAACCTCTACACTTGGGGGCCCAACAACGTCTACAAGAAGAAGGTTGTGTAGTAGACATCAAGCTCTTTTCTGGCGCTGTTGCCGGGGAGGCGAGTGCTTGAAGGTATATCTTTAGATCTTGCAATCGAGTCTTTTAGTTTCTTGTTTTGTAACTAGTTTAGTTTATAAAAGAAAACTATAAAAAAATGGAATTGAGTTTGTCTCATATGCTTCACCTTTTTAATATCTTTCGTGAGTATGATGGAAAGGATAATTGTGCTCAAGTGCTAGAAGAAGAAATCTATAAAATGTTTGGCACTAAATATTTTAATTATGAGCATGATTGCAATGTTGTTAGTACGAATTCTTTGAATATCCATGATACCAATGATGATTGCACTGATCATGATGAAAATGTCTCCTATAAACATGTCAATTTTTGTGGAGTGCATTGGTTTTGTAAGTACACACCAAATAGGGAAGATAGATATTGCAAGAGGCATAAGTACTTAGAAACTAAATTGTTGCAAGAAGACCTAGATGAATGTGCTGAAAATTTAATTTTTCTTAGCCCTATTTGTGAACTTTGCAATGAACATGATCATTTTAGTACCCAATGCAAATTGTTTCATGATCGTATCGTGTCCAAAAATTGTGATGACTTGATTTCCCTTGCACATCATAATGAACTTAGTTTGCTCTTGGGTTATGAAGAAATTAAACGTATAACTAAGGATATTCCAAAATTTGCCCTTGATAAAGTTCTTCATTTTGATCTAGAGAAAATTTATATGTATTGTGCGGTGAATTGCATTCAAATCCTTATATTGCCAACTACATAAAGAAAAGAAAACAAATAGAAGATGAAGAGAATACTAATGAAAGGGAAGAGACTTCCCAATATCCTCATATTATTTCTTATGATGAATCAGGTAACGAGAAGGAGCCTCCTATTCAACCAATCTCATTAATAAGGAGCTCCAAAAAGAGGATTGAACCCACACATGATGTGGTGAAGAAGAAGAAAAGAAAAAGGAAGAGAGGTAAAAAGATACCTCTCCAAAATAGTGTTGCTCCTGTTAGTATTGTGCCTCATGAAAATATAATTGTGGAAGATAACGATACTTCTTATGATCTTGAAAATCTTTTTGGCACTTGCTTGGAAGAATATGATAATTGCTATACTATTGGTGCTATCCATACTATTAATGATGAGAGTGATTATGCTTATGACATGAAAAGGCCCAAGATTGGGGATGCTATATTTGATGTTTTTGAGAATATATTTGCTGCAATTAATGTTTGTCCCGAGATTCGGGATGCTATGATTAATGAAGATGATATTTTTAGTCTTCCAAGTTTTGATATGCAAGTTTATAATGATGATAGCATGCCTCCTCTTATGATGATTATTTTGATGATACTTATGCTATAAAAATTAGTGATTATATTTATAAAACTTGTCATGATTATGATTACCCCTTCTCTGAACATTACTCTTTTAATGTGGAAACAATTTATAGTATTCGAGTCTCCTATGATACTCCCACTATTTCGAATGAGAAGAATTTTGCCTATGTGGAGAGTATTAAATTTTCTATGCTTGTAGATCATGAAAAGAATGCTTTAGGTTCTGGTTATATTGTTGAATTCATTCATGATGCTACTGAAAATTATTATGAGGGAGGAATATATTCTTGTAGGAATTGCAATAATATCAAGTTTCCTCTCTATGTGCTTAAAGTTTTGAAGTTATGCTTGTTTTGCCTTCCTATACTAGTTGATTATTGTTCTCATAAGTTGTTTGCTCACAAAATCCCTATGCATAGGAAGAGGGTTAGACTTAAATGTGCTAGTCATATTCTTCATGATGCTCTCTTTATGTTTCAATTCTAATCCTTTATGTGAGCATCATTGAAATCATCATGCCTAGCTAGGGGCGTTAAACGATATCGCTTGTTGGGAGGAAACCAAGTTTTATTTTAATTCCTTTCCTTTTGGTCCTGTTTAGTAATAAATAATTCATCTAGCCTCCGTTTAGATGTGGTTTTATTCTTTTAATTAGTGTTTCTGCCAAGTAGAACCTTTGGGAAGACTTTGGGAAAGTCTTGTTGATCATGCTGTAAAAAACAGAAACTTTAGCGCTTACGAGAATTGCTGCCATTTTTATTTGGAGAGCGCTATTTAGTTAATTATTTTTGCAGATGATTAATAGATAAATTCCTCAGGTCCAGAAAGTTATTTGAGAATTTTATGAGTTCCAGAAGTATACGTTTGATTCAGATTACTACAGACTGTTCTGTTTTTGACAGATTCTGTTTTTCATGTGTTGTTTACTTATTTTGATGAATCTATGGCAAGTAAAATAGTTTATAAACCATAGAGAAGTTGGAATACAGTAGATATAACACCAATATAAATAAAAAATTATTTCATTACAGTACCTTGAAATGGTGATTTGCTTTCTTATACTAACAGAGCTTACGAGTTTTCTGTTAAGTTTTGTGTTGTGAAGTTTTCAAGTTTTGGGTAAGGATTCGATGGACTATGGAATAAAGAGTGGCAAGAGCCTAAGATTGGGGATGCCCAAGGCACCCCAATATAATATTCAAGGACAACCAAGAGCCTAAGCTTGGGGATGCCCCGGAAGGCATCCCCTCTTTCGTCTTCGTTCATCGGTAACTTTACTTGGAGCTATATTTTTATTCGCCACATGATATTTATTTTGTTAGGATTTGCTTGATGTTATTTAGAAAAATGTTTTTCATATTTTATTTCAATAAAAGTGGCATTGATAGCCTTTACTATGCCTATGTTACAAGTATACATGTTGCTGTTTGAAAACAGAAAGTTTACCGCTGTTGCAATAATTCCCTTGAAAAGTCAGAATGTGATAAAATGTTGAAACCTTTTGCATATTAATCTCTGATAAATTTACTACAGTGGAAATTTTCTTTCATAATTATTGGAGCTAGGGATGTATGGATGTTGCAGCATTCTTTACAGACTATCCTGTTTAGGCAGATTGCTGTTATGTTTGCATTGTTTGCATATGTTTGCTTCTTAAATGATTCTATTTGAGGATAGGACTATTAAATATGAAGAGTAATTTAGTATGCAATGTTGAATAATAATTTTAGTGATTTGCTACAGTAGAGTATGATAAGGTCTTTCCAATGGTTTATACTAACTTATCTCACGAGTCCTTGTTGAGTTTTGTGTGGATGAAGCTTTTGAGATTTAGGGAGACCGTGATACGAGAGGAATTAAGGATACACAAAAGCTCAAGCTTGGGGATGCCCAAGGCATCCCAAGATAATATTTCAAGAAGTATCAAGCATCTAATCTTGGGGATGCCCTGGTTGGCATCCCACCTTTCTTCTTCAACAACTATCGGTTAGTATCGGTTGATCCTAAGATTTTTGCTTCTTCACATGATGTTTGCCATTCTTAGATGTCATTTTATTGTTTTGCTTGCTGTTTGAATAAAATACCAAGATCTGAAATTATTAAATGTTATAGAGTCTTCACATAGTTGCATAATTATTCAACTACTCATTGATCTTCACTTATATCTTTCGGAGTAGTTTGTCATTTGCTCTAGTGCTTCACTTATATCTTTTTAGAGCACGGTGGTGGTTTTATTTTATAAGAAATAGATGAACTCTCATGCTTCACTTAGATTATTTTTAGAGTCTTAAATAGCATGGTAATTTGCTTAAATCCTAATATGCTAGGTATACAAGATTAGTAAAAACTTTCATATAGAGTATTGAATACTAAGAGAAGTTTGATGCTTGATGATTGTTTTGAGATATGGAGGTAATAATATCAAAGTCGTGCTAGTTGAGTAGTTGTGAATTTGAGAAGTGCTTGTGTTGAAGTTTGCACGTCCCGTAGCATGCACGTATGGTAAACGTTGTGTAACAAATTTGAAACATGAGGTGTTATTTGATTGTCCTCCTTATGAGTGGCGGTCGGGGACGAGCGATGGTATTTTCCTACCAATCTATCGCCCTTGGAGCATGCGCGTAGTGCCGAGGTTTTTGATGACTTGTAGATTTTTGCAATAAGTATGTGAGTTCTTTATGACTAATGTTGAGTCCATGGGTTATACGCACGCTCACCCTTCCATCCTTGCTAGCCTCTTCGGTACCGTGCATTGCCCTTTCTCACATTGAGAGTTGGCGCAAACTTCGCCGGTGCATCCAAACCCCGTGATATGATACGCTCCGTCACGCATAAACCTCCTTATATCTTCCTCAAAACAGCCACCATACCTACCTATTATGGCATTTCCATAGCCATTCCGAGATATATTTCCATGCAACTTTCCACCATTTCGGTTATCATGACACATTCATCATTGTCATATTGCTTAGCATGATCATGTAATTGACATAGTATTTGTGGCAAAGCCACCATTCATAATTATTTCATACATGTCACTCTTGGTTCATTGCATATCCCGGTACAGTGCCGGAGGCATTCATATAGAGTCATCTTTGTTCTAGTATCGAGTTGTAATCATTGAGTTGTAAATAAATAGAAGTGTGATGATCATCATTATTAGAGCATTGTCCCAAGTGAGGAAAAAAAGTCCATAAAAAAGGAGAAGGCCCAAAAAAAACAGAAAGGCCATAAAAAAAGAAAAGGCCCCAAAAAATGAAAATGAGAGAAAAAGAGAGAAGGGACAATGTTACTATCCTTTTACCACACTCGTGCTTCAAAGTAGCACCATGATCTTCATAGTAGAGAGTCTCTCATGTTATCACTTTCATATACTAGTGGGAACTTTTCATTATAGAACTTGGCTTGTATATTCCAACAATGGGCCTCCTCAAGTGCCCTAGGTCTTCATGAGCAAGCAAGTTGGATGCACACCCACTAGTTTCTTTTGTTGAGTTTTCATACATTTATAGCTCTAGTGCACCCGTTGCATGGCAATCCCTACTCCTTGCATTAACATCAATCGGTGGGCATCTCCATAGCCCATTGATTAGCCTCGTTGATGTGAGACTTTCTCCTTTTTTGTCTTCTCCACATAACCCCCCTCATTATTCTATTCCACCCATAGTGCTATACCCATGGCTCACGCTCATGTATTGCGTGAAAGTTTATAGGTTTGAGATTTCTAAAGTATGAAACAATTGCTTGGCTTGTCATCGGGGTTGTGCATGATGAGAGCATTCTTGTGTGACGAAAATGAAACATGACTAAACTATATGATTTTGTAGGGATGAACTTTCTTTGGCCATGTTATTTTGAGAAGACATAATTGCTTAGTTAGTATGCTTGAAGTATTATCATTTTTATGTCAATATGAACTTTTGTCTTGAATCTTTCGGATCTGAATATTCATACCACAATTAAGAAGAATCGCATTGAAATTATGCCAAGTAGCACTCCGCATCAAAAATTCTGTTTTTATCATTTACGTACTCGAGGACGAGTAGGAATTAAGCTTGGGGATGCTGATACGTCTCCAACGTATCTATAATTTTTGATTGCTCCATGCTATATTATCTACTGTTTTGAATGTTTATGGGCTTTATTATACACTTTTATATCATTTTTTGGGACTAACCTATTAACCCAGAGCCCAGTGTCAGTTTCTATTTTTACCTTGTTTTAGGGTTTCGAAGAAAAGGAAAATTAAACGGAGTCCAATTGACCTGAAACTTCATGGAACTCATTTTTGGAAGGAAAGAAGCCCAGAAGACTTGGAGTGCACGTCGGGGGATCTGCGAGGAGGTCACGAAGCAGGGGGGTGCGCCCACCCCGTGGGCGCGCCCTCCACCCTCGTGAGCCCCTCGTGGCCCCCCTAACGTACTTCTTCCGCCTATATATCTCCATATACCCTAAAAACATCCGGGGGCACAATAGATCGGGAGTTCCGTCGCTAGAAGCCTCCGTAGCCACCGAAAACCAATCTAGACACGTTCCGGCACCCTGCTGGAGGGGGCAATCCCTCTCCGGTGGCCATCTTCATCATCCCGGTGCTCTCCATGACGAGGAGGGAGTAGTTCTCCCTCGGGGCTGAGGGTATGTACCAGTAGCTATGTGTTTGATCTCTCTCTCTCTCTCATGTTCTTGATTTGGCACGATCTTGATGTATCGCGAGCTTTGCTTTTATAGTTGGATCTTATGTTTCTCCTCCCCCTCTACTCTCTTGTAATGAATCGAGTTTCCCCTTTGAAGTAATCTTATCGGATTGAGTCTTTAAAGATTTGAGAACACTTGATGTATGTCTTGCCGTGGATATCTGTGGTGACAATGGGATATCACGTGATTCACTTGATGTATGTTTTGGTGATCAACTTGTGGGTTCCGCCCATGAACCTATGCATAGGGGTTGGCACACGTTTTCGTCATGATTCTCCCGTAGAACTTTGGGGCACTCTTTGAGGTCCTTTGTGTTGGTTGAATAGATGAATCTGAGATTGTGTGATGCATATCGTATAATCGTACCCATGGATACTTGAGGTGACATTGGAGTATCTAGGTGACATTACTGTTTTGATTGATTTGTGTCTTAAGGTGTTATTTTAGTATCAACTCTAGGGCTGGTTGTGACACTTATAGGAATAGCCCAACGGATTTATTGGAAAGAATAACTTTGAGGTGGTTTTGTACCCGAACTTTGGAGTGACTCTTTGTTGCATGTTGTGGGATAGTAATGTGATCCAATTATGTTAGTATTGTTGAGGGAATTTGCACTAGCGAAAGTATGAACCCTAGTCCTTATTTCCACGCATTGCAATACCGTTTACGCTCAATTTATAATTAGTTACCTTGCTGTTTTTATAATTTCATATTACAAATACCTTTATCTACTACCATATACCACTTGTATCACCCTATCTTCGTCGAACTAGTGCACCTATACAATTTAACATTGTATTCGGTGTGTTGGGGACACAAGAGACTCTTTGTTATTTGGTTGCAGGGTTGCTTGGGAGAGACCATCTTCATCCTATGCCTCCTACAGATTGATAAACCTTAGGTCATCCACTTGAGGGAAATTTGCTACTGTCCTACAAACCTCTGCACTTGGAGGCCCAACAACGTCTACAAGAAGAAGGTTGTGTAGTAGACATCAGGTGGCACCCGTGGGAATACCGTGTGTGAGGCTGCAAAGTGACATGATGTGTTACATGCTAGATCAGTGTGACTTAGGATCGGGGTCCTGACAAAGGCGGCAAACCGCAAGCAGGCGACCCTCCTCCCCCTCGGAGTCTGCGCGCCATTAATCAGATGAGACAGGGTGTGGCTACAGGGAGCGCCCGCCAGGCGGCGGGACTGTATCCACGCTCCTCCCGACAAAGCCTCTGACATCAGGACCATAGCTACTATATAAAGCAGTCAACATGGCCCACAGACGATGGGCCCTACCTGTCGGCCGAGATAACGGCAGTCAGCGGGACCCACCAAGCGACGGGCCCCAACAGCTGGCGAAGAAGCTGGCGCCTAGAGACAGTGATGGCCGGGTCCTACACTCGACCGGATTACCATTGTACCCCTGGGGTAGGCTTTTGGAGATGTGCATAATAGGTCTCTAATATTTTCTCCTTTTCCAGCCCAGAATTCCAGCTGCAGACATTCCCCCTCTTCATGTAAACCTTATAAAAAATAAGAGAGAATAGGCATAAGTATTGTGACATAATGTGTAATAACAGCCCATAATGTGATAATTATCGATATAAAAACATGATGCAAAATGGACGTATCAGCTACCTTGTTGCATACTTGTTACTATTATCGTCATTTGCTTGTTACAAACTATCTTGCTGTCAAACTACTCGCTACTTACAATTTTAGCACTTGCAGACACTACCTTACTGAAAACTACTTGTCATTTCCTTCTGCTCCTCATTGGGTTCGACACTCTTACTTATCGAAAAGAGCTACCATTGATCCCTTATACTTGTGGGTCATTAAGGCAATTTTCTGGCGCCGTTGCCGGGGAGTGAAGCACTTCTGGTAAGTGGAATTCGGTAAGGAAACATTTATATAGTGTGCTGAAATTTATTGTCACTTGTTACTATGGAAAACAGTTCTTTGAGGCGTTTGTTCGGGGTATCTTCACCTAGTCCGGAACCACAATCAATTTCCCCTCAACCTACATCACCTACTGAAAATATTAAATATGAAATTCCTTCGGGTATGATAGAACAAATGCTAGCTAATCCTTATGCAGGATATGGAACCGAACATCCCGATATGCACTTGATATGTGTGGAACAAATTTGTGATTGTTTAAGCTTATAGGTTTACCCAGAGGTGAGGTGATGAGAAAGTTTTTCCCTTTATCTTTGAAGGGAAAAGCTTTGGCATGATATAGGCTATGCGATGATATTGGATCATGGAATTGGAATCATCTGAAATTGGAGTTCCACCAAAAATTTTATCCTATGCATCTAGTTCATCGTGATCGGAATTATATATATAATTTTTGGCCTCGTGAAGGAGAAAGTATCGCTCTAGCTTGGGGGAGGATTAAGTCAATGTTATACTCATACCCAATCATGATCTCTCAAGAGAAAGTATTATCTAGAATTTTTATGCTCGACTTTCTCGTAATGTTCAAACCAAGCTTGATACTTCTTGTGCTGGTTCCTTTATGAAGAAGACTATTGAATTTCGATGGGATCTTTTGGAAAGAATTAAACGTAATTCTTAAGATTGGGAACTTGATGAAGGTAAAGAGTCAGGTATTAAACTTAAGTATGATTTTGTTAAATCTTTTATGGATACCGATGCTTTTCAAAAGTTTAGCACTAAATATGGACTTGACTTTGAGATAGTAGCCTCCTTTTGTGAATCATTTGCTACTCATGTTGAACTCCCTAAGGAGAAGTGGTTTAAATATTACCCACCTATTAAAGAAGAAATTAAAGAACCTGTACCAGTTAAAGAAGAAGCTATACTTTATAATGTTGATCCAGTTGTACCTACTGCTTATTTTCAGAAACCTCGTTTTCCTGTCAGGATAAAGGAAGATGCTAAAGTTTCAACTGTGGCTAACAAAAGATCTGTTAGAACACCTAAACTAGATGAACAAATTAGAGCTGAACCTAATATTGCTATGGTTAAAGATCTCTTGGAAGAATATGTGTATGGGCATGTTATCTACTTCTGTGCAGAAGCTGCTAGAATTGCCAAACCCCAAAAAGGGATAAAAATAGACCAGTTGTTGGCTTGCCTGTCATTTTAGTTAAAATAGGAGGTCACTATTATCATGGTTTATGTGACATGGGTGATAGTGTGAGTGCTATTCCTTAAAAGTTATATCAAGAAATTAGGGAAGACATAGCACCTACAAAGTTAGAAGACATAGATGTCACTATTAAACTTGCAAATAGAGACACCATTTCACCTTGTGGGATTATTAGAGATGTTGAGTCTTGTGCGGGAAAATAAAATACCCTATTGATTTTCTTGTTCTTGGTTCCTCACAAGATGACTTTTGTCCCATTATATTTGGTAGACCTTTCTTGAAAACCGTTAATGCTAAGATAGATTGTTAGAAACAAACTGTGGGTGTTTGCTTTGGTGATGAGTCCCATGAGTTTCATTTTTCCAAGTTTAGTTGGAACCATCATAAAAAAGAATTGCCTAGCAAGGATGAATTAATTGGTCTTGCTTCTATTTCTGTGCCACCTACTGATCCTTTAGAACAATATTTGCTAGACCATGAGAATGATTTACATATGCATGAAAGAAATAAAATAGATAATATTTTCTTTGAACAACGCCCTCTGCTTAAACACAATTTGCCTATTGAAGCTATTGGAGGTCCTCCTCCACCTAAGGGTGATCCTGTGTTTGAATTAAAACAATTGCCAGACACTTTGAAATATGCTTATATTGATGAAAAGAAGATATATCATGTTATTATTTGTGCTAACCTTTTAGAACATGAAGAAGAAAGATTATTGAAAGTTCTAAGGAAGCAACGAGCTACTATTGGATATACTCTTGATGATTTAAAGGGCATCAGTCCCACTCTATGTCAGCACAAAATTAATATGCAACCTGATGCTAAACCAGATGTTGATCACCAACGAGGGTTAAATCTGAAGATGAAACAGGTGGTAAGAACGAAAATATTAAAACTTCTAGAAGCATGTATAATTTACCCTATAGCTGATAGTAGATGGGTAAGTCGTGTCCATTGCGTTCCTAAGAAAGGAGGTATTACAATTGTTCCTAATGATAAGAATGAACTCATTCCACAAAGAATTGTTACAGGCTATAGAATGGTAATTGATTTTAGAAAATTAAATAAATCTACTAGAAAAGATCATTACCCTTTGCCTTCTATTGATCAAATGCTTGAAAGATTATCTAAGCACACACACTTTTGCTTTCTAGATGGATATTCTGGCTTTTCACAAATACCTGTTTCTCAACCAAATCAAGAAAAGACCACTTTTACTTGTCCAATTGGAACCTACGCTTATAGACGTATGCCTTTTGGTTTATGTAAGGCACCCGCTACCTTTCAAAGATGTATGACTGCCATATTCTCTGAATTTTGTGAAAAGATTGTTGACATTTTTATGGATGACTTTTCTGTTTATGGGAAGTCTTTTGATGATTATTTAAGCAATCTTGATCGAGTTTTGCACAATTGTGAACAAACAAATCTTGTCTTGAATTGGGAGGAGTGCCACTTTATGGTTAATAAAGGCATTGTCTTGGGTCATAAATTTTTTGAAAGAGGTATTGAAGTGGACCAAGCTAAGGTTGATGCAATTGAGAAAATGTCATGTAGTAAGGACATCAAAGGTATTCATAGTTTCCTAGGTCATGCTGGTTTCTATAGGAGATTTATCAAAGACTTTTCTAAAATTTCTAGGCCTCTTACTAATCTTTTTCAAAAGTATATTCCTTTTGGTTTTGATGATGATTGTTTAGAAGCCTTTGAAACACTCAAGAAAGCCTTAATATCTGCACCTATTGTTCAACCACCTGATTGGAACTTGCCTTTTAAAATCATGTGTGATGTTAGTGATTATGCTGTTGGTGTTGTTCTAGGACAAAGAGTTGATAAGAAACTTAATGTTATTCATTATGTTAGTAAAACTCTAGACAGTGCTCAAAGAAATTATACTACTACTAATAACGAATTCTTAGCAGTGGTGTTTGCTTGTGATAAATTTAGACCTTATATTGTTGATTCCTAAGTAACTTTTCGCACAAACCATGCTGCTATAAATATCTTATGGAAAATAAATATGCTAAACCTAGACTTATTACATTGGGTTCTGTTGTTACAAGAATTTGATTTACATATCATTGATAGAAAAGGTGCTCAGAACCCCGTCGCTGATAATTTGTCTAGGCTTGAAAATGTGCTTGATGACCCACTTCCTATTGATGATAGTTTTCCTGATGAGTAATTAGCTGCAATAAATGTTGCTAATAGTACTCCTTGGTATGCTGACTATGCTAACTACATTGTTGCTAAATATTTGCCACCTAGCTTTACATACCAACAAAACAAAAAAAATTCTTTTATGACTTAAGACATTACTTTTGGGATGACCCACATCTTTATAAAGAAGGAGTAGATGGTATTATTAGACGTTGTGTACCTGAGCATGAACAGGGACAACTCCTAAGGAAATGTCACTCCGAGGCTTATGGAGGGCATCATGCTGGAGATAGAACTACACACAAGGTATTGCAATCTGGAATTTAGTGGCCTACTCTCTTCAAGGATCTCTGTAAGTTTGTCTCATCTTGTGATGAATGTCCAAGAATAGGTAATATCGGTAAGCGTCAAGAAATGACTATGAATTATTCACTTGCTGTTGAACCTTTTGATATTTGGGGATTTGATTACACATATTTTGGTTGCTGTTGATTATGTTACTAAATGGGTAGAAGTTATTCCAACTAGTAGTGCTGATCACAACACCTCTATTAAAATGCTTAAGGAAGTTATTTTCCCAAGGTTTGGAGTCCCTTAATTACTGATGGTGGTTCACACTTTATTCATGGTGCTTTCCGTAAAATGCTTGCTAAGTATGATGTTAACCATAGAATTGCATCACCCTATCATTCTCAATCTAGTGGTCAAGTTGAACTTATCAATAGAGAAACAAAATTAATTTTGCAAAAGAGTGGTCCATGAAGAATCGGTCTAAGAAATTAGATGATGCACTTTGGGCTTATAGAACAGCTTATAAAAATCATGTCGGTATGTCTCCTTATAAAATGGTTTATGGAAAAGCTTGTCATTTACCTATTGAGTTTGAACATAAAGCTTACTGGGCAGTTAAAGAACTCAATTATGATTTCAAACTTGCTGGTGAAAATAGGTTATTTGATATAAGCTCATTAGATGAATGGAGAACCCAAGCTTATGAAAATGCAAAGTTCTTCAAAGAAAAAGTTAAAATATGGCATGACAAAAGAATCCAAAAGCGTGAGTTTAAAGTTGGAGAATATGTTCTTTTGTACAACTATTGTTTTAGATTTTTTTAGGGAAGCTCCTCTCGAAATGGGAAGGCCCCTATGTCATCGAGGAGGTTTACCGGTATAGAGCCATTAAAATAAATAATTTCGAAGGCACTAACCTGAAGGTTGTCAATGGGCAATGAATAAAGCATTATATCTCAGGTACGGCTATTAATGTTGAAAGTAATATTATCCAAACTTTGACACCTGAAGAACACATAAAAGAGTCCTTCCAGAACAATCCAGAATTATGAAAATAAGGAGGTACGTGATAAGGTAAGTAAACAGACTCCGAAAAATCTGCAAAAATATTTTTTATCACGTTTGGAATATTTTAAAATTTTGGAAATAAAGAAACTCCCAGGAAGCGTACGCTGGTGGGCTCAAGACACCAGGGCATGCCAGGCTTGCCTGGCGCGCCCAGGTGGGTTGTGCCCACCTGGGACACCTCCCGTACTCCTTTTTTCTACCATATACATGTCTTGCAAGACAAAAAAATCTATATATACTTCCCGAACCTGTTGATCAACGTATCGCGGAGAAATCCTCTGTTCTCTTTTTCCTTGTCGTTTTCTGTCAGATTCCATCTACCATGGCCTCTTCAAGCTCCTCCAAGGACAAGATATCTCCTTCATCACCACCATCATCTCCTTCGCCACCAAAAGGAGAATTGAGTATCGGGTATGGGCACTCCCCTTGGCTTCTGTGAAGCTTGGTGCAGGTGCCCCGGTATTGTATCATCCCACTATCTTTTTGCTTTTTTTTATCTTAGTTCAATCTTTTGCTTTCAGATGAAATAAAGTTTAGTTCAATCCTTTCTTCTTTTGAGAGTTTGCTTAGTGATGTATCCTTGTAATTGTGTGCAACTTATAATGAAGTTAGTTTTAGTTTTTGCTTTCTTTACTTTCATGTTGCAAATAAAGAAAATAAATAAGGAAGAAATAAAAAGAGAAAGGAAATAAATGAAGACAGGAAATAAATAATGAAAAGATTATATACTAATCCTATGGTAGGTGATGGCACCACATAAGGAAAAGTATAGGTAGAAAATTTTATTAGAGATTGACAAATATAGCATTAGTCAATGATGTAACTCATGAAAGAATTAATAAGGGAAGAGAAGATTCACATATAGATATACTATCCTAGAAATCTTTTGTAATTCTGAGCCCTCATCAAAATATTATGTGCCAAAATTGTTGACGTTGGACAAGGAAGACAACTTAATGGTTTATGTTTGTTTATATTCACATAGAAGTCATATTGTCATAGACCTTTAACATGTGATCCTTTCCCACTATATTTTCTAGCCAAAAATTCTGTAATAAGTAGAGATACTACTTGTGCATCCAAAAACCCTTAAACCCAAATCTTTTTCAAGAGTCCACCATACCTACCTAGGGATTGTGCAAGATCCCTCAAGTAAGTTGTCATCGATGCAAAAAGGAAATAAAAATTTCTTCTAAAAGTGTGAGATCATTTAGTGTAGGAGAAAATTGAGCGTACGAACTTGGATGACAAAGAATAAAAGTGACAGACTACATAATAAAGGTTGTCATCTTAAGGGGCAATACAACGTGATGTTCTCTTGCACTAAGGGATTGAGCACACAAACAAATAAGCGCATGGCAACCTCTGCTTACCTTTGCGAAGGGCCTCTCTTTTACTTTTATGCAAAGAGTCAAAGTTTTTCTCTCTATTCCTTTCATTTTTCTCTTTTGGCAAGCATCATGTGCTGAGGAAAGATCTAGGCACCTATGTCCAGTTGAATATAGATAGCATGAGTTATTATTGTTGACATTGAAAGTGCAACTATCCCTGGGTGGTTTTGGTAATTCCTAACAACATATAGCTCATTGAGCTAATACTATTTCAAGATAAATATTTCAGGAAAGCTCAATGATTGGCATGGCATTGATTAGAAATGTGGACCCCTCAAAATGCTAAGGACAAAAGATTGGCTCAAGCTGTAAAGCCCAAGACTCTACATTTTACCTTTTAGTGATCCAAGATCATATTGAGTCCATAGGAAAAGCCAATACTATTAAAAGGGGATGAGGTGTTGCTTAATGGGTTACATGCTCAAAATTCTTAGTGATATGCTCCAAAACCCTCAACCACTTTCTCATATCACATATGTCCCAAACCAAAAGTCAAACTCGGCCCCACCGAAACATTCCATCCGGCGCCACCAAGTTCACTTGACATAGCCAATGTCACAAAACCCTAGTCACTTCGGTCTCACCGATAGGGATCCCGGTCTCACCGAGATGGGATTGCAAACTCTCTGTTTCCCTTCGTAACGTTTCGGTCTAACCGAGATGAGCAATCAGTCCCACTGATTTCGCAATGCAAACTCTCTGTTTCCCCTTCGTAACGTTTTGGTCCAACCGAGATGAGCGAATCGGTCCCACCGAGTTTGCCTGACCAACTCTCTGGTTAGCTTATTACCAAAATCAGTCCCACCGAGTTTGTGTAATTGGTCTCACCGAGATTACGTTATGCCCTAACCCTAATGAAATCGGTCCCATCGAGTTGACGTGTCGGTCGCACCAAAAATCCTAACGTTCACATATTGAACTAAATCGGCCTGACCGAGTTTGGTAAATTGTGTGTAACGGTTAGTTTTTGTGTGGAGGCTATACATACCCCTCCACCCACTATTCATTAATGGAGAGAGCCATCAGAACATGCCTACACTTCCATCATACATTTTCTGAGAGAGAACCACCTACACTTGTGTTGAGGTCAACATATTCCATTCCAACCACATAAATCTTGATCTCTAGCCTTCCCAAGTTGCTTTCCACTCAAATCATATTTACACCAAATCCAATCCTATGAGAGAGAGTTGAGTGTTGGGGAGACTATCATTTGAAGCACAAGAGCAAGGAGTTGATCATCAACACACCGTCTATTAACTTTTGGAGAGTGGTGTCTCCTAGATTGCTTAGGTGTCACTTGGGAGCATCCGTCAAGATTGCGGAGTTCAACCAAGGAGTTTGTATGGGCAAGGAGATCGCCTACTTCATGAAGATCTACCCTAGTGAGGCAAGTCCTTCGTGGGCGATGGCCATGGTAGGATAGACAAGGTTGCTTCTTCGTGGACCCTTTGTTGCCGCGCAATAGTTACCCTTTGTGGGTTGAGGTCTCCATCAACATGGATGTATGATAGCACCACCTATCGGAACCATGCCAAAAATCTCCATGTCTACATTGCGTTTGCTCCCTCCAAACTCCTCCCTTTTAGTTCTTGTGCAATGTTTTACATTCCGCTACTATACTCTTAGACTTGCATGTGTAGGTTGTTTACTTGACTAGTGCTAAGTTGCTAAAATCTGCCAAGACTTAAAATTGGGAAAAGGCTATATTTTTATTTGGTAAAGTAGTCTAATCACCCCCCTCTAGACATACTTTCAATCCTACAAGTGGTATCAGAGCTTTAGTCTCCATTTGCCTTGATTTCCATAGCTTTTGGTGATGATAGCCTTGGTTTCACAACCTAGGAGAGTATGGCGTCTAGCGAGGGTAATTATCATCGTAGAGGTCCTTACTTTGATGGCACAAAATTTTCTAGTTGGAAGCATAAGATGAAAATGCATATTCTTGGACATAACCCCGTTGTTTGAGCTATTGTGTGTATTGGCTTGCAAGGTGAATTCTTTGATGGGAGAGAACCGAATCGTGAAGCTAGCACAGAAGAGTTGAAGACACTCCAATACAATGCTCAAGCTTGTGATATTCTCTTCAACGGATTGTGCCCCGAAGAATTCAACAAAATCAGCCGTCTTGAGAACATAAAGGAAATTTGGGACCCTTTGATTTATATGCATGAAGGTACCGACTCCGTCAAGGAATCCAAATTGGATGTGCTTCAAAGTCAACTTGACAAGTTCAAAATGAAGGATGGTGAAGGTGTCGCTAAAATGTACTCTAGGCTTGCTCTCATCACAAATGAGATTGCCAGCTTAGGAAGTGAAGATATGACCGATAGATTCATCATCAAGAAGATCCTAAGAGCCTTGGATGGAAAATATGATACCGTGTGCACATTGATCCAAATGATGCCCAGTTACAAAGATCTCAAGCCAACAGAAGTCATTGGAAGAATTGTTGCTCATGAGATGTCACTCAAGGATAAGGAAGAGCTTCACAACAAGTCAAGTGGTGCTTACAAAGCCTCATGTGATGCTCCCACATCATCAAGTGATAAACAAGACTTCAATGAAGAATTGAGCCTAATGGTGAAGAATTTCAACAAGTTCTACAAGAGTAGAAGCAAGGAAAGAAGTTCAAAGTCAAGGTCCTACAATGAGAAAAGATCTTCAAGTCGTGAACGTAATTGCTACAATTGTGGAAGACCCGGACACTACTCCGTTGAGTGTATGGCTCCCTACAAAAGAAGAGAAGATTCTCCCAAAAGAAGAAGTATAAGAGAAGAATCACCACCAAGAGAGAGAATGAGTAGAGATGACCGTTATGAACGAAGAACATCACAGAGAAGCAAGGATTCGGAAAGGAAGGACAAATCATCAAGGAGCTACACAAAACGAAGACATCAAGCTCACGTTGGTGAATGAGTATTTGGCTCCGACTCCGACAATCACTCCGAGAGAAGTTATCACTCCGACTCCGAATATGCTCAAGATGAAGGTGTTTCCGGTCTAGCACTTGTGTCAACCAACTCCTACGACATATTTGAGTAACCAAATGAACGAATTGGAAGATGCTTCATGGCTAAAGGCCCAAAGGTATCACAGCATGAGTATGTTGATTTCAATAGTGATGAAGATGACTTGCTAGGTGATGATGATTTACTTGTTGACAATTCTAGTGATGAAAATTATGATGAACTTGCTATTAATCGTGCTAATCAAGATAAAACGAATGACGATGATAAGAAGGAGATTGAGAGTCTAACTAAAGAACTAAACACTCTTAAGTTAGCTCATGAAACTACCTTGGAAAATCATCAAGAGCTTTTAAAGACTCATGAGAACTTACGCTTTGAAAAGCTCAACCTTGAGCAAGAGCTTGGGTTCTTAAAAGTGATCAATGATGAACTTCGCAAGAAAAGTTCTTCTTAAATTACCAAGCATTTAGTCTTGTCTACTTACAAGCCACAAGTTAATCTAGCAACAAGAGTAAGAAAAATTCTTCTTCTAGTAGTAACAATAATCATGCCAAAACCAATGATGTTGCTTCTAGTAGTTGTCTTGATTCCACTAATGATTCTCTTAGCCAAGTTACACATGAGCAACAAAATAGCTTATTGAAGGGAATTATAGAGAAAGGTGTTTACAAGAGCCCTACCGGAAGTAAGCAATTTGAGGAAATTGTACGCAAGCAAGGAAGACACCGGAAGAATCAAGGTGTTGGTTTTGAACAAAAGTTCAATGCTAATGCATTTGAGTGGGAAGAAGATCAATACCCCAAGACGAAGTTTGTTCCTCAACAAGAGAAGTATGATCCTACTTCTTTCCAAGGAACACAAGCTCAAGATGATCTTCCAGCACAAGACCACAAGCAAAAAGGCAAGGACAAGCTTCAAGAGGAGATTGATGCATTTGAGGAAGCTCCCAAAGCCTTGGTCAAGCGGGTTCCCAAGACTACATAAAGTTCTATTTCATCAAGTACGACTAAAACTCCAAGGATTCCCATCAAGATGGTGTGGATCCTGAAGAAAAAGAACTAGAGAGTTCTTGAGGGTGACTCCGCCAACACTTCACTCATATATTTTGGCAAGAACACATGCATACAACTTCCATATGTTGCACTAGTTCAAGGAGTCACGAACCCTGTTGTTGATAAGAAAAAGGGACAAGGTAACCTAATGCATTCATGGACATTATCTTATGTGAACATCACTCTATGTCTATGGATATCCTTGTTTGTTCCTTGTGGGACTAACCCGTGTAGGTATTGAAAGTGCCGCTCACTCTAATGGATTGCTCCAAATGATCTACATCAACATTGAGCATCTACATCTTCAACACCTACATGAAGTCATCATCGACAAAACCCAAGGTTAGTTCATCCCTCTTAGGGGGATATCATATCTAGGGGGAGCTTTACTCTAATCAATTGAGCTAAATCATCTCTAATGGTGTGAACACAACAATGATTTATGTGAAAGTGGCAACCCCACTTGTGCTTAAATGATGAGTATGACCTACGATCAAATGTTCTCATTTAACTCCTCAGTCAATATACTCATATATAGATGACCTAGTCATCGCCAATTGCTTGATAGATGCTAGAGTGTTTGTCCATGCTCTGCACATATTTCATTTGCCATTTTATTGTGTGAGCATGTTGGTTGCATATTTTAATCATTCGAGGACATCCACTTGTAGTTTTGATAGTTTCGCATTTTTATCTTTTGCCAAGTGGATGAACAAGAATGCCTAAGAACCTCCTCTAGCTATCTATTCATGCTACATCACAAAGTTTGATCAAGTCAGATTCGAACCACTCTGTGTGAGGAGCACTCGGAGTCCCCGATTTGTCATAGACTTAAACTTCCAAGACCTCTTTGTGCATTTTAGTATGACCGAGTCATCCACTTCGGTCACACCGAGTTCACTAAATTGATCTAGGTTTTCCATCTTGGTGCAACCGGTTTGAACTTTTCGGTCACACCGAGTTGCGGTAACCGCTCTCGATTCTGCATCTCGGTGCCACCGAGTTGTTCCACTCGGTCACACTGATAGGGTCGGGATATGTATACTCATGGGTTGAATTTTGGAAATTTCTCCAAAAATCTTCACCCCGCACATGTCTTTCTCTGCCTCCTTGGGTCTCCGGATCGTCTCCTCGCCGCCAGCGACCTCCCGCCACTGGTCTCTGTCGCTGTCAACGTAATTCTGCTCCACCGTTGTCACCGTAGCGAACTCCCGCCGAGCTAGGGTATGAGTTTGACTCTTTGTGCTATTTCCCAACTCCGGTTCATAGCACATTATTTTTTTCATGATCTTTACCACATATGCAAACAATCTTTCAAGAAGAAAACATCATCCTTAGATTAGAATTGATTTCAAAATTTAGGGTTAGGTCTCCGACGGACTCATCTCGGACCGACCGAATTGTAGAAATCGGTCTCACCGATTTGGCTTATGCCATAGCACATGCATTTTCGGTCTGACCGAAAATTGCAAATCAGTGTGACCGAGTTCGATTCTCTGTGAAACCCTAGCAGTCTCGGTGCCACCGAACTGTGACTCGGTCTGACCAAGTTCACTAGTTTAGGTTCCAAAAGCTGCTTCGGTATCACCGAGTTTATCAAATAAGTAGCTTCGAAGTGCTTTTTGTGGAGAACTAAAACTAAGTTTTTAAGTCATCTGTTTTACAAAAACTCTGCACTTTGTGATGCTCATCCACTCTACCTCATCTACATCTATCCACGGGGCCTGCTATCAGTAAGTTTGCCAAGATGTCTGATCAGAGTGACAGTCAGAATAGGTCCGAGGAACATGTGCAGCTGAGTGAGGGTTCAGATCCCTCAAGCACTTCTGATGATGGCAGCACGAGCACTCCAAGTAACTTGCCAAAGGTAGCCACCAGAACAAGGAAGAAGAGAACCTCAGATTCATAGGATGAGGACTATGTGGCTACTGAGGAGGAAGTAAGCTCCAAGAAGAAGGTGCTGAAAAAGGAGTATGGCACAACTACTACATTTAAGCCAGGGATGAATAAGAAGGCTCCAGCAAGAATGATTCCTATGTCAAAGGCCAGAGCCTCTACTCAAGAGACAATGGAGTTCACTCTTGAACCCAAAGAGGCTGGAGAAGGGAAGAAGGGAAAGGAGAGGGTCAAGAAGACCACTGCCAGAGTTCTAGGGAGATCATCCATGTTCAAGGATCCTGCAGAAGAAGAGGAAAAGGAAGAGGATACTCCAGCACACAAAGATCAGAAGCTTATGGGAGATGCAATTAAGTCAGGGGCTGCAACATCAAATCCCAAGACTACACCCAAAGTTCAAGCTCAGAAGTCAGAGCCCAAGAGAAACACTAGATGTATTCCTGCAGAAGAGAAGAATAAGGCCCCAGTGCCTCAAGCTGAAGAAGAGGATGATGAGACTCTTGTTTTGAGGAAATTGATACCCAAGATCCCAGACCACAATAATACTCATCCAGTGGCTAAAGACATGCACATCAGAAAGGATGCTGGACTGAGATTGTGTAGACATTCTGATCCCTATGCTGTAAGGATAAGGACTGTAGTTGACTACAGGTTCCACACAAAAGAACAACAAGACTTATATGAAACTATTTTTCTTGACAAGAAGCCCATTGTTTGTGACATGAGATGGGTTGATTGGGAATTCTTCAAGGATAATGAAGATCACTTCCCAGGAGTATATGACAGCTTCAAAGCATGTGGACTAGATGATTTTGTTGGACAGAAGCTCACAAAATGGAATGATGAGCTGATCATGCAGATTTACTCCACTGCTCACTTTTACCCAGATGGGAAGATCATATGGATGTTTGAAGGTACTAGGTACCAGTCCACTGTCGAAGAATGGCCCAAGCTGATAATTGCCCTAGGGGAACATGAGGATGACTTGGATGTGTATGCCAAGAAGAAGAAATACCACAACATTATGGCAAACATGTACAAGGAGATCCCAGATAAAGCTTTGGAGACTCACAAGCTTGGATCAGTACATTACTTGTTGTCTGGTCTGTCTACCATCAACTAGATCCTAAGGCACACATTTCTACCCAAGTCAGGAGATCACAAGATGATCAGTGGGCATTCTATCAACCTACTACAGCTTTTTGATGTCCCTCAGAAGTTCAAGGTCACGAGTCTGATTGTAGAGACAATCAAGAGGCCTGCTGCTGACAAGAAGAGAAGCTATGGGTATGCTCCACACATTTAGGAGCTCATCAACTCCAAGATGGGAACAAGAGCATATCTGTTGGATAAGGAGCATCTACCCTTATATCCTGATTTTGAAGACAACACTGTAGTGATGAATGAGGAGGAACCATCATCAGCTCAAGCATAGGAGAAGAGAGCCAAAGAAAATGCTGAGAAAGCTGCCAAGATGCCAAGTGTTGAAGAGGCATCTCAAGTTTTCCTGAAGAGCAAGCAAGATCAACTTGCATATCTGATCCAGTCTACATTGAGGATTGAGAAGGGCTTGGCCACCCTAACACAAAACTAGGAGAGCTTGGAGAAGATCATAGAAACCAAAATTTATGTTCTTGATCCGAAGGTAACTGAGATTGAAACTGTAGTTGCACACCTCCAGGAAGCAGCAGAAGAGAAGAGAGGGAAGGCAACTACTAATGCATTTTAGTGAGTGCCTAGAGGACAGAGGTCTGCTGCAGTGCATGTACCTGATACAAGAGCAACAACATCAGCACCAGCAGCTACAACCTCAGTACCGCCTCCAACAGCCACTCCACCAGATCCAACTACATCAACGGATGCCTTCGTCCTTGGAGTTCTCTCTACACCACCTCCCGAAGACCAAGCCCGAGAGACGCATAGCACTATGCATATTTGAACTTTTTGGTAACTTGTTGCCAAAGGGGGAGAAATATGTATAGATCATAGGCTTCGAGAGAGTGTTTTGCTTCTTTGCTTTTGGTTGAACTTTTTATTGTGTGCCTGTGTGAGATACTTTATGTCCTTGTGTGAGATACTTGTGTGATCATGTGTTTGATCATATGCTACCTTAATGCTTGCTTGAATGATATCATCTCTTATATTCTTATATGATCATTCACTTTGCTTGGTGATGAGTGCATGCTTTTAAGTTATATCATTTTGAGAGCTCCACCAAAATGTATGTGACATGGAAGAGTAACCCATTATCGTAATAGATTGCGCATTTGCATTCAAAAGCAAATTTTAAATAATGCACAAATTTAGGGGGAGCTCTTGCTTATCACATACTTCTGAAAGCGACGATGTATTTCAATCTTATAATCATTTGTCGAAGCTTTGATCTATATGTTGTCATCAATTACCAAAAAGGGGGAGAGTGAAAGTGCAACTATCCCTGGGTGGTTTTTGCAATTCCTAACAACATAAAGCTAATACTATTTTAAGATAAATATTTCAGGGAAACTCAATGATTGGCATGGCATGGATTAGAAATGTGGACCCCTCAAAATACTAAAGACAAAAGATTGGCTCAAGCTCTAAAGCTCAAGACTCCACAATTTACCTTTTAGTGATCCAAGATCACATTGAGTCCATAGGAAAAGCCAATACTATTAAAAGGGGATGAGGTGTTGCTTAATGGGTAACTTGCTCAAAATGCTTAGTGATATGCTCCAAAATCCTCAACCACTTTCTCATATCCACATATGTCCCAAACCAAAAGTCAAAGTCGGCCCCACCGAAACATTCCATCCAGCGCCACTGAGTTCAGTTGACATAGCCACTGCCACAAAATCATAGTCACTTCGGTCTCACCAATAGGGATCTCGGTCTCACGGAGATGGGATTGCAAACTCTCTGTTTCCCTTCGTAACATTTTGGTCTAACCGAGATGAGCGATCGGTCCCACCGAGTTCGCAATGCAAACTCTCTGTTTCCCCTTCAAAACGTTTCGGTCCAACCGAGATGAGCTAATCGGTCCCACCGAGTTTTCCTGACCAACTCTTTAGTTAGCTTATTACCAAAATCGGTCCCACCGAGTTTGTGTAATCGGTCTCACCGAGATTATGTTATGCCCTAACCCTAATGAAATCTGTCCCACCGAGTTGACGTGTCGGTCGCACCGAAAATCCTAACATTCACATTTTGAACTAAATCGGTCCGACTGAGTTTCATGATTGGGTCTCACCAAGTTTGGTAAATTGTGTGTAACAGTTAGTTTTTGTGTGGAGGCTATATATACCCCTCCACCCACTCTTCATTAATGAGCCATCAGAATATGCCTACACTTCCATCATACATTTTCTGAGAGAGAACCAGCTAGACTTGTGTTGAGGTCAAGATATTCCATTCCAACCACATAAATCTTGATCTCTAGCCTTCCCAAGTTGCTTTCCACTCAAATAATATTTCCACCAAATCCAATCCTATGAGAGAGAGTTGAGTGTTGGGGAGACTATCATTTGAAGCACAAGAGCAAGGAGTTCATCATCAACACACCGTCTATTAACTTTTGGAGAGTGGTGTCTCCTAGATTGCTTAGGTGTCACTTGGGAGCCTCCGTCAAGATTGTGGAGTTGAACCAAGGAGTTTGTACGGGCAAGGAGATTGCCTATTTCGTGAAGATCTACCCTAGTGAGGAAGTCCTTCGTGGGCGATGGCCATGGTGGAATAGACAAGGTTGCTTCTTCGTGGACCCTTCATGGGTGGAGCCCTCCGTGGACTCGCGCAACCGTTACCCTTTGCGGGTTGAAGTCTCCATCAACGTGGATGTACGATAGCACCACCTATCAGAACCATGCCAAAAAATCTGTGTGTCTACATTGCATTTGCTCCCTCCAAATTCCTCCCTTTACCTTCATGTGCAACGTTTTAAATTCCGCTGCTATACTCTTAGACTTGCATGCGTAGGTGGTTTACTTGACTAGTTCTAAGTTACTAAAATCTGCCAAGACTTAAAATTGGGAAAAGGCTAGATTTTTATTTGGTCAAGTAGTCTAATCACGCCCTCTAGGCATACTTTCTATCCTACAGACATCACCCTTGAGGTGAGTACATTGGGAGGAGAAACTATGAGCCCCTATCTTTCTATGTGTCCGGTTGAGACGTTTTGTTCGTGGGTACGAGGTGTGTGTTAGCAATCATAGAAGACTATATGATGGTTGAGTATGTGGACTTGCCTAAAGGCTCCGACACATGACCCTTCCTGAAAAGATGATGAATTGTAGTTGCAAAGTTGACTAAGAACATAGTTTGTTGGTTTCTAATAGATGCTGCAAGTTCTATGATAAAAGTATATGATGAACTGTTACTTATTCATAGGAAGTATATGATGCAAGTTTTATGATAAAATTCCTATGTTAAATTTTATTGCTGTTACAATAATCAACATGATACTTCTATGTCCGTATTTTGTTTTTATCGACACCTCTGTCTCAAAGCATGTGGACATGTCTTTTGATTTCGGTTTTCGCTTGAGGACAAGCGAGGTCTAAACTTTTGGGAGTTGATACGTCCATTTTGCATCATGTTTTCTTACTGTTATTTATAATGTTTTATCCATAATAATGCTTTTTGGAGTAATTCTATTGCCTTTTCTCTCATAATTTGCAAGGAACACACCAAGAGGAAGAATTCCGGCAACTGGAAATCTCAACCTGGAAAAGCTACCATGTGAGGCCACCTATTCTGCACAACTCCAAATGAGTTGAAACTTTACAAAGATCTTTTATGGATTACTTAAGAAATATTGGACCCAATAAACACCAGAGGGGTGCCACCAGGTGGGCACAATCCACCTGGGCGTGCCAAGCCCCCCTGGCGTGCCCTGGTGGGTTGTGGCCTCCTCGGCCCACCTCCGGTGCCCATCTTCTGGTATATAAGTCACTTTTGACCTATAAAAAATAAGAGGACTTTCGGGACTAAGCGCCGCCACCTCGAGGCGGAACTTGGGCAGGACCACTTTTGCCCTCCGGCGGAGCGATTCTGCGGGGGGAACTTCCCTCCCAGAGGGGGAAATCATCGTCATCATCATCACCAATAACTCTCCCATCTTGGGGAGGGCAATATCCGTAAACATCTTCACCAGCTCCATCTCATCTCAAACCCTAGTTTATCTCTTGTATTCAATCTCGTTACCAGAACTATAGATTGTTGCTAGGGGCTGACTAGTAGTGTTGATTACATCTTGTAGTTTATTACTATCTGTTTTATTTGGTGGAAGATTATATGTTCAGATCCATTATGCATATTAATAACCCTCTGATCATGAGCATGTTTGTTGTTTGTGAGTAGTTACCTTTGTTGTTGAGGTCATGGGATAAATCATGCTGCAAGTAATCATGTGAATTTGATATGTGTTCGATATTTTGATAGTATGTATGTTGTGATTCCCTTAGTGGTGTCATGTGAACGTCGACTACATGACACTTCACCATATTTGGGCCTAAGGGAGTGCATTGTGGAGTAGTAAATAGATGGTGGGTTGCGAGAGTGACAAAAACTTAAACCCCAGTTTATGCACTATTCCGTAAGGGACCAATTGGATCCTAGAGTTTAATGCTATGGTATGAATTTATTCTTAATACTTCTCTCATAGTTGCGGATGCTTGAGGGAGGGTTAATCATAAGTAGGAGGTTTGTTCAAGTAAGAACAGCACCTAAGCACCGGTCCACCCACATATGAAATTATCAAAGTAGCGAACACAAATCAAACCAATATGATGAAAGTGACTAGATGAAATTCCCGTGTACCCTCAAGAACGCTTTGCTTATTATAAGAGACCATTTTGGCCTGTACTTTGCCTCAAAAGGATTGGGCTATCTTGCTGCATACTTGTTACTATTATCATTACTTGCTCGTTACAAACTACCTTGCTGTCAAACTACTTGCTACTTACAATTTCAGTACTTACAGACACTACCTTATTGAAAACTACTTGTCATTTCCTTTTGCTCCTTGTTGGGTTCGACACTCTTACTTATCGAAAAGAGCTACAATTGATCCCTTATACTTGTGGGTAATTAGGGAGCAGCCTGCTCCGAGAGCTACCTCGTTGACCTCCTTGGCAAGCTCCACATAGCCAACAAGCCTGCCTCTGACCTAGAGTCTGTTGGCTCCATGGACCCGATGCTCATCGACTTCGACGTGGAGTCCCCCTATGCCTTCTGTAGGATCGAAACTATGTCTAGAGGGGGGTGATTAGACTACTTGACAAAATAAAAATCTATCCTTTTCCTAATTTTAGCCTTTGGCAGATTTTAGCTATCTTAGCACAAGTCAAGCAATCTTAACACAATTCAAGCAAGCATGGAAAGAGTCTATGAGCAGCGGAAAATAAATCATGCAACTTGCAAGAATGTAAAGGGAAGGATTTGGAGAATTCAAACGCAATTGGAGACACGGATGTTTTTGTTGTGGTTTTGATAGGTGGTGCTATCGTACATCCACGTTGATGACGACTTCAACCCACAGAGGGTAACGGTGGCGCGAGTCCACGGAGGGCTCCACCCATGAAGGGTCCACGAAGAAGGAACCTTGTCTATCCCATCATGGCCATCGCCCACGAAGGACTTGCCTCACTAGAGGTAGATCTTCACGAACTAAGCGATCTCGTTGCCCTTACAAACTCCTTGGTTCAACTCCACAATCTTTGTCGGAGGCTCCCAAGTGACACCTAGCCAATCTAGGAGACACCACTCTCCAAGAAGTAACAAATGGTGTGTTGATGATGAACTCCTTGCTCTTGTGCTTCAAATGATAGTCTCCCCAACACTCAACTCTCTCTCACAGGATGTGGCTTTGGTGGAAAGAAGGTTTGAGTGGAAAGAAACTTGCGGAAGGCTAGAGATCAAGATTCATATGGTAGGAATGGGATATCTTGGCCTCAACACATGAGTAGGTGGTTCTCTCTCAGAAAATGTGTATTGGAAGTGTAGGTATGTTCTGATGGCTCTCTCCTTAAATGAAGAGTGGGTGGAGCGGTATATATAGCCTCCACACAAAAACTAACCGTTACACACAATTTAGCAATCTCGGTGAGACCAAATGGAGAAACTCGGTCAGACCGATTCAGCAAACCTAGTGACCGTTAGGATTTTCGGTGGGACTGAGATGCAACTCGGTAGGACCGATATGGTTAGGGTTAGGGCATAACGTATTCTCGGTGTGACTCATTACACAAACTCGTTGGGAAAGATTTTGGTAATAAGCTAACCAGAGAGTTGGTCAGGTAAACTCGGTGGGACCGATCGCTCATTTCGGTGGGACCAAAATGTTACGAAAGAGAAACAGAGAGTTTACATTGCAATCTCGGTGGGACCGATCGCTCATCTCGGTAGGACCGAAATGTTACGAAGGGAAACAGAGAGATTACAACCCCATCTTGGTGTGACCGAGATCCCTATCGGTGAGACCGATTTGCCTAGGGTTTGTGGCAGTGGCTATGACATTTGAAACTCAGTGGCGCCGGATAGAAAGAATCGGTAGGGCCAAGTTTGACTTTTGGTTCAGGTCATATGTGGATGTGGGAAGGTAGTTGAGGGTTTTGGAGCATATCACTAAGCACTATGAAGCAAGAACCTCATTAAACAACACCTCATCCCTCCTTGATAGTATTGGCTTTTCCTATCGACTCAATGTGATCTTGGATCACTAAAATATAAAATGTATAGTCTTGAGATTTGAGCTTGAGCCAATCTTTTTGTTCTTAATATTTTGAGGGGTCCACTTTCCTCATCCATGCCATGCCATTCATTGAGCTTTTCCTGAAATATGAATCTTGGAATAGCATTAGCTCAATGAGCTATATGTTGTTAGGAATTACCAAAACCACCTAGGGATAGTTGCACTTTCAATCTCCCCTTTTTTGGTAATTAATGACAACATATAGATGAAAAACATTGTCGCTTTGAGAAGTATGTGAAAAGCAAGAGCTCCCCCTAAATTTGTGCATAGTTTATGATTTGCTTTGGACTGCAAATGCACAGAGAATTAGGCTCATGGGTTACTCTTCCATGTCACATACATCTTGGTGGAGCGCTCAAAATGATAATAATTAAATACATGCACTCATCACCAAGAAAAGTGAATGATCATATAGGGATAAAATGATAATGTCACCCAACAAGCATTAAGGTAGCATATGATCAAACACATGATCATCCAAGTATCACGTAGACAAAAAGTATCTCAAACAAGCAAAGCAAATAAAGTTATGGCACCAAAGAAAGAGAGAATAAAAAGCAACGCTCTCTCTCAAAGCCTATGATCTATACATTTTTCTCCCCCTTTGGCAACAAGTTACTAAAAAGTTCCTAGAAAATGCATAGCACTAAATCGTCTCTCAGGCTTGGTCTTCAGGTGGTGGTGTCCGGATAACTCCAAGAATGAAGGCTTCAGTCGAAGTAGATGGAGCTAATGGAGTAGGTGCTGGAGCTGGTGGCACTGAAGCTGTAGCTGGTGCAGATGAAGTGGCTCTGGTGTCTGGAACAGACACTGCAGCAGAGCTCTGAGCTCTAGGCACTCTGGCAAATGCATCAATGGTTGTCTTGCCCTTCCTCTCCTGCATATCATCCTGAAGTTGCTCCACAACAGACTGAATCTCAGTTACCTTCACATCTAAGTCATAAAACTTTTGCTCCACGATCCTCTCCAAGCTCTCCTGGTTTTGAGTCAGGGTGGCTAGTCCCTTCTCAATCCTAAGAGTGGAGGCAATCAAGTAGCCAATCTGATCTTGCTTGCTCTTTAGAAGATACTGAGATGCTTCTTCAGTAGTTTGCATCCTTGCAGCCTTTTCAGCTTTTGCCTTCTCCTTCTTGGCTTGTGCGTGCACAGAAGATGGTTTATCCTCATTCATAACCACAGTGTTGTCCTCGAAGTCTGGATAGATAGGCATGTGCTCCTTGTCCAGCAGATATGTACCAGTGCCCATCTTGGAGTTGATCAACTCCTGAATCTGTGGGGCATACCCACAACTCCTCTTCTGATCTGCAGTTGTCCTCTTGATAGTTTCAATTATTAGGATCACGACTTTAAACTTCTGTGGGACATCAAAGATATGAAGCAAGTTTATTGCATGGCCTCTGATCATCTTGTGATCACCTGACTTTGGCAAGAGAGTGTGCCTGAGGATCCAGTTGATAGTACGTAGGCCTGACAAAAGGTAATGTACAGATCCAAACTTATGTGTCTCAAGAGAAGCATCTGGGATCTCCGTGTACATGTGTGCCATGGTGTTGTGATCTTTCTTCTTGTTGGCATAGACATCCAAGTCATCTTCACTCTCTTTTGGGGCATTGATCAACTTCGCCCATTCAGCAACCATGGACTAGTACCTCGTACCTTCAGACATCCAGACAATCCTTCCATCTGGGTAGAAATGAGCTGTTGAGTAGAACTGCAGGATGAGCTCATCATTCTATTTTGTGAGCTTCTGAGCCACAAACTCATCGACTCCACAAGCCTTGAAACTATCATGTACACTTGGATAGTGATCCTCATTCTCCTTGATGTAGTCCCAGTCAACCCATCTCATGTCACACACTATGGGCTTCTTGTCAAGCAAGACTATCTCATAGAAGTCCTGTTGTTCCTTTGTATGGAACCTGTAGTCCAGAACAGTCCTTCTCCTGGTGGCATATGGATCTGACTCTCTCCATAGCCTCAGACCTGAGTCCTTCCTGATCTTCATGTCCTCAGCAACTGGATGAGCATCATTGTGATCTGGGATTTTTGGCTTCAGCTTCCTCAAGACATGTGACTCATCATCTTCTTCTTCCATTTCAGCTTCAGGCACTGGGGCCTTGTTCTTTTCCTCAACAGGGATGTTCCTGGTGCTCCTCTTTGGTTTTGGCTTTGGAGCTGGAGCTGCAGCCTTTGGAGCAGTCTTAGGCTTAGATGGAACCCTACCCTGATGGCATCACCCATAAGCTTCTGAGCTTTGGGTGCTGGTGCAGCATCTTCTTCCTCTTCCTCTTCAAAATCTCTCATGATAGAATATCTCCCAAGCACTCTGGCAGTGGTCTTCTTGACCCTCTCTTTCCTCTTCTTCTCTGCCACAACCTGTTCTTTGGGTGCAGATTCCAAAGTCTCTTGAGTAGATGCTCTAGCCTTAGACATTGGAATTCTCTTGGCAGGAACCTTTTGCTTCATGCCTGGCTTGGTGGCAGCAGTTGTGCCATATTCCTTATTCAGGACTTTTCTCTTTGAGGTGGTTTCTTCTTCCTCAGCCACATAGTCCTCATCCTCAGACTCTGAAGTTCTTTTCTTGCTGGCCCTGGTGGCAGCTTTGGGTAAGTTGCTTGGGGTGCTCCTGCTGCCATCATCTGAGCTGCTAGAGGGACTAGTGCCCTCACTCAAGTGAACCTGCTCTTCTGACCTGTTCTGGCTATCACTCTGATCAGACATATTGCAAACACTGAAAACAGACCCTGTGAATAGATATAGATGAGATAGAGTGGATGAGCATCAAAAAATGCAATGGTTTTTGCAAAAGAATGAGTCAAAACTTAGTTTTAGTTTTCCACAGAAAGCATTTCGGATCAACCAATTTGTAAACTCAGTGATACCGAAGCAGCTGTTGGAACCTAAACTAGTGAACTCGGTCAGACCGAGTCACAGTTCGGTGGCACCAAGACTGCTAGGGTTTCACAAAGTCCTGAACTCGGTCACACCGATATGCAATTCTCGGTCAGACTGAAAATTACATGTGCAATGGCCTTAGACAAATCGGTGGTACCGAGTTCCACAACTCGGTGGGTCCGAGATGGTTTTGGCGGAAACCTAACCCTAAATTTTCAATTCACGACTAAACTACGGAGTGTTTTCGATGGATAGAATGGTTTCAATCGTGGCAAGATACACGGCAAAGCAATGTGCTGGGGAATCGGAGGTAGAACAGCACAGTGATCGAGTTCATACCCTAGTTCGCGATGAACTCGCTACGGCGGCAACGGCGGGGTTGATTCCCATTGACGGCGGGGGAGACCAGCGGCAGGAGGCAGCTGGCGACGAGGAAGACTATCCAGATACCCTGGAGGCAGAGCGGGCTAAGCGCGGGTCGAGGAGGTTCGGAATTTTTTCCAAAATTTCACCCATGGTTATATATAGCCCGACCCTGTCGGTGTGACTGAGTGGAACAACTCGGTGGCACCGAGATTCATAACAGCAAGTAGTTACTGAAAGTTGGTGGGACCGAAAAGTTCAAATCGGTTGCATGGAGGTTGAAAACCTAGATCGACTTAGTGATCTCGGTATGACCGAAATGGGTGAATCGGTCAGACCGAAACGCACAAAGAAGTTTTGGAAGTTTAAGTCTATGAAGAATCGGGGACTCCCAGTGCTCCTCACACAGAGTGGTCTGAATCTGACTTGATCAAATTTTGTGATGCAACATGAATAGAGTTTGAGATGAGAAAAGCATAGATAGCTAGATAAGGTTCTTAGGCATTCTTGTCCATCCACTTGGCCAAAAGAAGAGGAAACCAATCAATCAAAACAACAAGTGGATGTCCTTGAATGAGTAAATTATGCAACCAACACGCTCACCCAATAAAATGGCAAATGAAATATGTGGCAAAGCATGCTGTCACACCCTAGCTAGTTCAAGCATTAGAGTGTGCGTCATGTTTAAATTCCTTTTAAATTTGAAATGGGGATGACAGAACCCCCAGCACCCCCCTGGAACAACTAGGGTTTACTAAAAACTTTTTCAATGAACCTGAAATGCCCTTCTAAAAAGCACACCCTTTTTGTTTTGGGTTAAAACCTTTGACAAAAATGGTGCACAATTTTCTAGGACATCTAAGGTCATTGGATTAATCCATATGGTATTTGCATTTGGGCATTTAAATACTATAAAATATTTTAAATGCTCAAATAATCATAAACTAAAATGTTTGCTTCTTGATATATTCTAAGCAGTGGCCATGATTAATTTTATGATTTATGGTAATGCCCTGGCATTTTTAATAAAGCCCTGAAGTTACAAAAATAATAAATAAATAAAAAAACAGAAAGGAGAGAAAGAACAGGGACTTACCTGGCGCAGCCCACCAGCCCACCCAGCTTGGCCCAGTCCACTAGCTCATGCCAGTCGTCCTCCTCCTCTCGCCAGGAGGACGAGGAGCGCGTGGCCGGCGCCCGCGGCCACACGCCGGCCACCTCCTGCTTCCGCTGACGCCCTGGAGGCGTCTACGAGTGCCACGCCGACTCCCACGTCTCCCTCTCTTTCTTCCCACTCTCCCCGTGGCCTCTCCCCCTCTCTGGCTCTCTCCCCATCTCCCTGCCGAGCGCAGCCGTCGCCGCCGACAAGCTCCACCGCAGCCACTGCCGTCCATTCGTTTCCTCGTCATGCCAGGAAGCTCCGCCGTCATCGGCTACATCGAGTAGGCCGAGCCCCGAGCGCTCGCTCACCCCGGAGACGCTGCACCGAGCTCGTCCTCAACTCCGGCCACCAGAGATCCCCTTCGCCGTCCCCGCCGCATCAGCTCATCCCCGACCTCTCTGACTGCCTCGACGAGACCCCCGTGAGCTCAGCCACCTCCCCACACTCTCAGTTCTCTCTCTTGAGCCCCGTAGCGACTGCACGTAGCTCACCCGCACGCAATGCCGCGGAGCTCGTCGCCAACGAGAATCCGACCACCCAATGGCCACGCCACCTTGTCCACTAGTCCTACCGCACCCCCAGGAGCTCAACGCACCAATCCAAGCACCTCCCAGTGCCCCCTAGCGACTAGCTCGACCTCACCCGAGGTCCGCCCACCGCCAAACTCGTCGCCAGTGATGTTTCCGGCCACCCCAGCTCCACCCACTGCCACCACTCGACGCGGCTTCCTCCCCGCATCACATAGATAGTCTCCGCCGTCCTTTTGGTCGCTGGAGTGCAAATCCCGCGTTGCTCCGCCGCGTCAGGCCTCGCCGACGGCTAGACGCCGGCGAGTTGACCCTGTTTGACCTCGTGTGGGCCAAGGTTGACCCCCCTAACTCTATGACAGGTGGGGCCGGTCTACTAATTAGTTTAGGATTAGTTTTAACTAATTTTAATTAGTTTAGTCACTGACACGTGGGCCCAGGCCCCACTGACAGCTAATTAGTGTTAATTTAATTATGTTAATTAATTGAGTCACTGACAGACAGGGCCCACCAGTGAGGTTTGACCTGGCCGACCCAGTTGACCCGCTGACGTCACACCTATGTCATGCTAACGCATTAATTCAATTACTGGATTTATTCTTTAATAGGAAATTCCAGAAAATAGCCAAAACTTCTAAAAATCATAGAAAATCAACCATAGCTCCAAATGCAAAGATTTATATATGAAAAATGATCAGAAAAATTCAATCTATCCATCTGTAATGGTTTCATGCATGACAAAACAAGATAACCTTGATGTTTAAGCGATATAAGATAATGCACTAATAACGCTAAGTTAAATGAGCTATCATTTGAATATTTGATTCAAATGGGTTCATACCTTTCTGTTTTAGCTTGCATTAGGCCAAGACACATTCATTTTTCCATGTCATAGCATGCATCATATTGTTGCATATTGCTATGTGTTGATTATGTTCGGTGTGTCTTTCCTGGTAGGTTCTGCCTCCGAGGATAACCCCGAGTATCCGTCTGAAGGGCAGTACCCTACTACCACTACAATAGGCAAGCAACCCATTGATCATTCCGATACAAACCCATGTTCTCGCTTCTGCTCTTGTTTACTGCATTAAGACAACGCGATTCAAACTGCTGTGTGCTACGGTAGTTGAACCCTTATCCTCTGCATGACCTGTCATTGCCACAGTAACTAGATGAAATCCACTAGCATGTGTAGGAGTTGATTGAGCCATGTATGTGATTCCTACCTTGCTATGCCTGCTATGCTTAGAGTTGTGTCAGGTCTGGTTCATCTGGGTGATGGGCTAGAGTGAAATGATTATGTCGGTAATATGAGGGATGTGTTGAACATGTGTTGGTAAAGGTATCGATGAGAGGCCATGTAGGAGTACATGGTGGGTTGTTTCATTGAGGCCGTCCATAAGAAC
Source organism: Triticum urartu (assembly GCF_003073215.2). NCBI lineage: Eukaryota > Viridiplantae > Streptophyta > Magnoliopsida > Poales > Poaceae > Triticum > Triticum urartu. The sequence goes on from NC_053022.1 coordinate 189,444,503, forward strand.
TGAGATCTGGATGTGTGATTTAAGATTCAGCTACTACCACAGATTGGGCCCTAAAATATGACCCTGCTCGACTTACTGACCTCTCTCGCCCTCTGTCCAGGAGTTGCAACTAGTTTCTGGTGTTTGTAGGTTATGTGTTGGCGGCCGTGCGTAGCGCTGACCATAGGGGTGGGCTATGATGCGGTAGATACACTGTGGCCGGGTATGCCGGGCGCCCGTTTGGCGTCTCGGGACCCTGTACACATCGTTTGGGGCTTTTGAGGACACCCTGGCCGGATTTCCTTGCGGATGGAACCTTAATAGGCGATAAACCTGGACTTGAGACTTGTGCGGTTAGTCAGGTCGTGGTCTACACCCACGTCGGTTTTCGCTTGACGTCTGCCGAGCACATGTCGTGTGCAGACGCTAGTGGTGGAAACATGTGTGACGAAGTACACCCCTGCAGGGTATAAACTATTCGAATAGCCGCGTCCGCGGTAAAGGACTACTTGGTTGCCTATACAGTTCATAGACAAGTTAATGGTTACTACTAAAAGACTCAAGATAAGTGTGAGTACCGAGGATGGCCCTCTTGTAGGATGACGAGAGAGGATCCCCGGTGGAGTATTGTGTTGGTGAGTAGTGGACTCGTGTGCGAAAACTATGTTACTAGTGGAGTTCTGTAGGATAGCCTAGCCAAGAGTCAAAGTTGGCTTGCTGCAATAACCCCACCACCTTCTTGAGAATGAGCATGTATAGTAGGTTCTGTTGTAAGACTTGCTGAGCACCTTTGTACTCATGTTGCTTAATTACTATTTTCAGACGACAACACCGCCCCCTCCAATGGGTTCTACATAGACCTTGATGTCGACGAGTGACTAGCCACCCAGGTGGTGATCCTGGCCATGGAGGGCCCTATGTAGATAGACAGGCTTCAGAAGCCTTCTTGCTTTCTAGTGTCTGTACTAAGACTATTTACTTCCGCTTGTGCTTGTATGCTTGTATGACTTGAGTGTCGGGTCATGTGACCCCTACCTGTATGAACTTGTTATGTATGGCTCTCTGGAGCCTTTAAATAAAGTACTTGAGTTGTAGAGTTTTGTTGTGATGCCATGTTGTATGTACTCATATCGGGCATATTGTGTGTATGATTGAAATGCTTGGTATGAGTGGGATCCGACAATCTAGTTGTTTATCCTTGGCAGCCTTTCTTATGGGGAAATGTAGTCTAGTGTTCCTCGAGCCATAGTAGTCCGCTACAGCCCGGTTCACCGGAGTCCTGCTAGCCCAGCACTACTACTCAGGACACTTGACTGGCCGGCATGTGTTTCACTTCGTTCCTATGTCTGTCCCTTCGGGGACATGTCACACGGTGACATCCGGAGTCCTGCCTAGCCTGCTACAGCACGGGTTCCCCGGAGTCCTGTTAGCCCAGTGCTACAGCCCGAATTCACTCGCTGATGACCGACATGCTCGATGTGATTCATATATGCCTGTCTCCATAGGTCTGTGCCGCTTTGGGTTCACGACTAACCATGTCGGCTCGGGTTCTCTGTCATATGGATGCTAGCGACACTATCATATACGTGAGCCAAAAGGCGCAAACTGTCCCGGGCCATGGAAAGGCGACACCCATGGGATACCGTGCGTGAGGCCGCAATGTGATATGAGGTGTTACCGGCTAGATCGATGCGACATGGAATCGGGGTCCTGACAGCGTTGGCATCAGAGCCGGACTGCCTGTAGGTTCGTTGAGCCAAACTGGTCGATGTCGAGTCTACAAATGCTTTAGTAATATGTAGGGGAATTGATTGTGGGAGGGAACATAAGGCTCTTTAACTCCTTTACCTTATGCCCTCTAATCTGAGTCATTCTCTTCTCATTCAACGTGGGTTAAGGACTAGGCTGTCTTCTTCTGTCAGGTTCACGTGTTACTAATCCGTAGTAGCTTATAGGATTGTTGTTACAAGCCCCAGTTTAGTTTCTACTATTTCTAGTATGTTGCTAGTTGAATCAGAACCTTGATATGATGTTGTTGAGTGGTATTGCAAACTGTTGTGGATGTGTCAAATCTTTTTCTGAGCATTTGCAGCTGTTATGCTGTCCAATTTTCCCTAGAAATTCTAATGTCTTTGCATTGTGGTTGTGCTTTCAGATGGCCAACCGTGCTCAAAACCAAGTGGTTCGCCTGACCCGGTGCCTCGACGTGCCCAGTCATACTGCTATGTTAGTCCGGGTAATGATCGAGACGGGTTACCGTTGGTATCCCGAATACACCGTCGAAGAGCAATTCCGAGACTTTAATCAAAGCCAATATTTCTGCACCGTCAGGATATTTCCTTCTTATCCTGGATCTACCAAGCCCCTTCACTGTTCCTATGGACTCGGGGTTCCTGTTGAGATGGGTGTAGAGGATGCTGCCTATTCCATGATGACCATCATGCAAGTCAGGACTGGCCTGGTTCGAAACACCGACTTCCGTTACATGCCAGCTTCACTTCCGGGAGCGCAAGGGTATCTCCAGGCTATCTATGCTGACTCCACTCAGGAGGACTCACTAACTCGTACCACTGCCTAGATGCTCGAGGATAAAGACCGAGAGAATCAGGCCTTGAGGCTGGAGCTTTTAAACACCCGTGCTGATCATTGGGCCACATTGACTCGGTTTGCACCTGCGGTGCAAGCTGGATGTATGGATACAAGGGATCTGTATCCTGTGAGATCTGCTCTGCCAGACATGGTGGATTGGCGTGATGTGGGAGGCATCACCCCACCCTGTGGTCCCCGCAGGCCACCGTTTGTTGGTCCAAGACCTCATCCTAGCCCCTTTGGTCCAGAAGCTCCTCAGGACCATCTGTTCACGGATGATCACGTTGAACTTCCAGGCTATGGAGGTGACTTCTATGAGGACTACTACGGAGTTGCCTGAGTTAGTAGTAGTATCACTAGTATTGTAATAGTTGTATCTCCACTGTCCTGCGTGACTTGTGGAATATGACTTTGTGTGTAATCAACTCCGGAGGTGTAGACAAATAATGTATAGGAGCTTGGAATGCCTCCAATGAGATGTAACGTCTTTCATCATAGTTGTACTGTAGCCTGGGCTTGTACTAAACTATGTATGGTGTGTATGACCGTTGGTATATATATGTCAGTTTTATATTACCATGACATACGGATGAACATCTCTGCATTCCGTGTTATCCATTACATTCTGCACTTCCTTGCTAAGTTTGAGCCATCCTTACCTAAACCGTTATCTTGTTTTCTCCTAGGATGGTCAACACCCGCAGCAACCCTGCTGCCCCGGAGCAGGGGGAAGCCAGTGCAGCTAGGGGTGAAAATCTGCCTCACCCGCCTTCTCTGGCCAAAGTGATGCTGGAGGCGAAAAGTAACAAGCATGAGACTAACCGCTTACTGGAGCGGATTGAGCAGAACACTGCATGCCATCTGCGAAATGACTTGCTGTCAATGAATGACTTTATCAAGCTGTACCCACCAAAGTTTAACCATTCCGTCGAGCCCCTCGATGCGGATGACTGGCTTCGCAGCATCACCCACAAGCTACGTTCTACCAACGTAGCCAAAGCTGATAAGGTTACTTATGCTGCCTACCATCTCGAAGGCCTTGCTAGCCTCTGGTGGGAAAATTTTGAAGCTATGCGCCCGGTCGGCCAAATGACTACTTGGGTTGAATTTAGTGAGGCTTTCCGTGAGCATCACATTCCGGAAGGTCTCATGGATCGCAAGAGGGAGGAGTTCTGCAATTTCACCCAAGGAAGACTGACTGTGGATGCTTATAGTCGTGAATTTGGGAATCTCGCACATTATGCTCCGGAAGAAGTATCTACCGACGCTAAGAAGCAAGCAAGGATCCGCAAGGGACTTAGCCCTGAGCTTTGCCGCGATCTTCGTCTGCACGAGTGCACCTCCTTTCAGTAGTTGGTCAATAAAGCCATCAGTGCTGAGTCAGGCCAGTCTGACTATGACGCTTCATGCAAGCACTCACGTGATTTTGGCTCTTCATTCGGCTTTGGAGCTCAAAAGCGCCGGGTATGGATCCCAAGCACGACACTACCACCCAGGTTCATTCCGAGGCCATCCTTTGAGGCGCCTCGTCCCAACCAGCAGTTTGCACCGCCCAAGCCCTATGGTGGCCCCGCTGCTAATACTGCTCCAGGCCCCAATGTGGTGACATGCTTCAAGTGTGGAGAGCCGGGTCACTATAGTCGAGAGTGCCCCCAGAACAACCCCAATCAGACTGGAAAGTCCGTTGGCCGTGGTAAGCCAGCGAGAAAGACATTCTACGCCAAGCCGGTCACCACTGCACGTGGCCATGTCAACTATGTTTCAGCCGAGGAGTCTCACGAGGATCCTAATGTCGTCCTTGGTACGCTCCTTGTTAATTGCCATCCGGCATCTGTTCTTTTCGATACTGGAGCATATCTTTCATTCATATCCGAGAACTATGCTCGACTGCATAACACGACATTCTGTGACATGCCCTCTACCATGGAAATTCAAACCCCTGGCTCTAGATGGCAAACTTCTAGAGTAAGCCATGGGAATAAAATTCTTGTCGATAGACTTGTCTTCCTTGCATCCTTAATAGCTCTCAATTCCTCGGACATAAACATCATCTTGGGTATGGACTGGATGTCAGATCATTATGCTAAGATTGATTGTGCCACTAGAACCGTTCAACTTACTCATCCATCGGGCAAGACAGTCAATGTCTTAACTTGAGTGGCCAAGCGCCAGCTTTACTCCCTAAATGCCAACCCCCTTCCAGACCTTGAAGATGTTCCGGTAGTCCGAGACTTTCCGGATGTCTTTCCAGAGGAACTGCCAGGTGTTCCACCTGACAGGGATGTCGAGTTCGTGATAGACCTTGTTCCAGGAACAGTTCCAATTTCTAGAAGACCCTACAAGATGGCACCCTTAGAACTAGCCGAGCTTAAGAACCAACTCGATGAGTCCTTGAAAAATGGTTTCATCCGTCCTAGTTCCTCTCCTTGGGCTTGCCCCGTCCTCTTTGTCAAGAAGAAGAATGGAACAGATCGAATGGTTGTAGATTACCGACCTGTCAACTTGGTCACCATCAAGAACAAGTATCCGCTTCCCAGGATCAATGATCTGTATGATCAGCTTGCTGGATCCTCAATCTTTTCCAAGATGGATTTGAGGTTGGGCTACCATCAAATAAAAATCAGAAACGGGGACATTCCCAAAACGGCCTTTGTTACCCGTTATAGCCAATACGAGTACACCGTTATGTCCTTCGGTTTAACCAATGCCCCAGCCACCTTCTCCCGGTTAATGAACTCGGTCTTCATGGAGTATTTGGATAAATTCGTCGTAGTTTATCTTGATGACATACTCATCTACTCCAAGAATGAAGAGGAACATGCCGAACATCTAAGGCTGGTATTGATGAAACTTCGAGAGCATCGCCTTTATGCCAAATTCTCCAAGTGTGAATTTTGGTTGCCAGAAGTGACCTATCTAGGCCATGTAATCTCTGCTAAGGGTATTGCTTTCAATCCCGAGCGAGTTCAAGCTGTCCTTGATTGGACTCCACCTGAGACGGTCAAGCAAGTTCGGAGCTTCCTTGGCTTAGCGAGCTATTGCCGCCGCTTCGTCGAGGATTTCTCCAAGGTTGCTAAACCTCTAACTGAACTCCTCAAGAAAGATAAAAGGTTCGAGTGGACTCCACAGTGCGAGTTCAGCTTTCAGGAACTGAAAAGACGCCTGGCATCTGCTCCCGTACTGGTACAACCAGATTTCTCCAAGGACTTTATTATCTATTGCGACGCCTCACGACAAGGACTAGGTTGCATACTCATGCAAGATCGTCAGGTAATTACCTATGCTTCGCGGCAATTACACCCACATGAGGAAAATTATCCCACACATGATCTAGAGCTTGCAGCTGTAGTCCATGCACTTCAAACTTGGCAACATTACCTCCTCGGTAATCGTTGCGAGATCTTCACCGATCACCAAAGTTTGAAATATATCTTCACCCAACCAGATTTGAATCTCAGGCAAAGACGTTGGGTCGAGTTGATCTCGGATTACGACTTAGGAATAACTTACACCCCGGGCAAAGCCAATGTCATGGCTGATGCACTAAGTCGTAAATCCTATTGTAACAACCTGATGTTACAACAAAGTCAACCACTTCTCCATGAGGAATTTCGTAAGCTTAATCTTCACATTGTTCCTCCAGGTTCTCTATCCACCCTGGTGGAGAAACCTACCCTTATGGATCAAATCATAGCTGCCCAGAAGCGTGATAAGGGCATATCCCGGATTAAGGAAAACATCGCTAGCGGAGTTGCTAAATGTTTTTCCATGGATGAGCGAGGTGCTATATTCTTCGAGAACCACTTGGTGGTTCCCAGGAAACAACATCTACGCCAGTTGATTCTTAAGGAAGCTCATGAATCCCCTCTCACCATTCATCCCGGTAGTACTAAAATGTATCAAGACCTACGCCAGAGGTTTTCATGGACTAGGATGAAGAGAGAAATTGCTCAATACATTGCTAGCTGCGACGTCTGTCGTCGTGTTAAAGCAGAGCATCAACGGCCTGTTGGCACCCTTCAACCTTTGGCTATTCCTGAGTGGAAATGGGATAAAATCAGTATGGATTTCATCACTGGGTTTCCCAGGACCAAGAGAGGGAATAATGCCATCTTCGTCGTGATCGACCGCCTTTCCAAAGTAGCCCACTTTCTACCTGTTCGTGAGAGTATCACCGCTAGCCACCTAGCCGACTTATACATCTCCCGAATAGTGTCTCTTCATGGTCTTCCATTGGAAATTAACTCAGACCGTGGGAGTCTCTTCACTTCTCAATTTTTGGAAAGTTTCCAAAATGCTATGGGAACTCGTCTCTCTTTTAGCACCGCCTTCCATCCTCAATCAAGTGGACAAGTAGAGCGAGTCAATCAAATTCTGGAAGATATGCTCTGAGCTTCTGTCATCTCGTTTGGAATGGGTTGGGAGAATTGCCTTCCATTCGCGGAGTTTGCTTATAATAATAGTTATCAAGCCAGCTTGGGCAAGGCTCCTTTCGAAGTTCTCTATGGACGAAAATGTCGAACGCCTCTTTACTGGTCAGAAACCGGGGAAAGACAACTCTTTGGCCCGGATATGATTTAGGAAGCAGAAGAGCAGGTTCGCGTTATTCGTGAGAAATTGAAAACAGCCCAATCTTGTCAAAAGAGACAATATGATCGTAAACATAAGCTCATGACTTTTGAAGTCGGCGAGAAGGCTTACCTTCGGGTTACTCCGTTAAAGGGAACCCATCGTTTCGGTATCAGAGGAAAATTGGCTCCTTGCTACATCGGACCCTTTCACGTTCATGCCAAACGAGGAGAAGTTGCCTACCAATTGGAACTACCTTCGCATCTTTCCAGAGTTCATGATGTCTTCCACGTTTCTCAACTCAGGCGTTGCTTTGTGGATCCTATCCATGGAGTGGACCACGAAACGCTTGATCTACAAGATAACCTCTCATATCGGGAATATCCCGTTCGTATCCTTGATCAAGCCAAGCGTACCACTCGACGTCATTATATCAAGTTTCTCAAGGTTCCATGGTCACACCATTCCGAGAAAGAAGCCACTTGGGAAAGGGAGGATCGTCTTCGACTCGAGTACCCCACTTTCTTTCCGGAGGATCCTAAATCTCGGGACGAGATTCTTTTGAGTGGGGGTGAGTTGTCACACCCTAGCTTGTTCAAGCATTAGAGTGTGCATCATGTTTAAATTCCTTTTAAATTTGAAATGGGGATGACAGAACCCCCAGCACCCCCCTGGAACAACTAGGGTTTACTAAAAACTTTTTCAATGAATCTGAAATGCCCTTCTAAAAAGCCCACCCTTTTTGTTTTGGGTTAAAACCTTTGACAAAAATGGTGCACATTTTTCTAGGACATCTAAGGTCATTGGATTAATCCATATGGTATTTGCATTTGGGCATTTAAATACTATAAAATATTTTAAATGCTCAAATAATCATAAACTAAAATGTTTGCTGCTGGATATATTCTAAGGAGTGGCCATGATTAATTTTATGATTTATGGTAATGCCCTGGCATTTTTAATAAAGCCCTGAAGTTACAGAAATAATAAATAAATAAATAACAGAAAGGAGAGAAAGAATAGGGACTTACCTGGCGCAGCCCACCAGCCCACCCGGCTCGGCCCAGTCCACTGGCTCATGCCAGTCATCCTCCTCCTCTCACCAGGAGGATGAGGAGCGCGTGGCCGGCGTCCGCGGCCACACGCCGGCCACCTCCTGCTTCCGCCGACGCCCTGGAGGCGTCTACGAGTGCCACGCCGACTCCCACGTCTCCCTCTCTTTCTTCCCACTCTTCCCGTGGCCTCTCCCCCTCTCTGGCTCTCTGCCCATCTCCCTGCCGAGCGCAGCCGTCGCCGCCGACATGCTCCACCGCAGCCACCGCTGTCCACTCGTTGCCTCGTCATGCCAGGAAGCTCCGCCGTCGTCGACTACATCAAGTAGGCCGAGCCCCGAGCGCTCACTCGCCCCGGAGATGCTGCACCGAGCTCGTCCTCAACTCCGGCCACCGGACATCCCCTTCGCCGTCCCCGCCGCATCAGCTCATCCCCGACCTCTCCGACTGCCTCAATAAGACCCCCGTGAGCTCAGCCACCTCCCCACCCTCGCCGTTCTCTCTCTCGAGCCCCGTAGCGACCGCACGTAGCACACCCGCATGCACCGCCGTGGAGCTCGTCGCCGACAAGGCTCCGGCCACCCAATGGCCACGCCACCCTGTCCACTAGTCCTACCGCACCTCCAGGAGCTCAACGCACCAATCCACGCGCCTCCCCGTGCCCCCTAGCGACTAGCTCGACCTCACCCGAGCTCCGGCCGCCGCCAAACTCGTCGTAGGCGACGTTTTCGGCCACCCCAGCTCCACCCACTTCCACCACTCGACGCGGCTTCCTCCCCGCATCACGTAGATAGTCTCCGCCGTCCTTTTGGTCACCGGAGTGCAAATCCCGCGTTGCTCCGCCGCGTCTGGCCTCGCCGGCGGCTAGACACCGGCGAGTTGACCCTGTTTGACCCCGTATGGGCCCAGGTTGACCCCCCCTGAGTCTATGACAGGTGGGGCCGGTCTGCTAATTAGTTTAGGATTAGTTTTAACTAATTTTAATTAGTTTAGTCACTGACATGTGGGCCTAGGCCCCACTGACAGCTAATTAGTGTTAAAGTAATTCTGTTAATTAGCTGAGTCATTGACAGACAGGGCCCACCAGTCAGGTTTGACTTGGCCGACCCAGTTGACCCGCTGACATCACACCTATGTCATGTTGACGCATTAATTCAATTACTGGATTTATTCTTTAATAGGAAATTCCAGAAAATAGCCAAAACTTCTAAAAATCATAGAAAATCAACCATAGCTCCAAATGCAAAGATTTATATATGAAAAATGATCAGAAAAATTCAATCTATCCATCTATAATGGTTTCATGCATGACAAAACAAGATAACCTTTCTGTTTAAGCAATATAAGATAATGCACTAATAAGGCTAAGTTAAATGAGCTATCATTTGAATCTTTGATTCAAATGGGTTCATACCTTTCTATTTTAGCTTGCATTAGGCCAAGACACATTCATTTTGCCATGTCATAGAATGCATCATATTGTTGCATATTGCTATGTGTTGATTATGTTCGGTGTGTCTTTCGTGGTAGGTTTTGCCTCCGAGGATAACCCTGAGTATCCGTCTGAAGGGCAGTACCCTACTACCACTACAACAGGCAAGCAACCCATTGATCATTCTGATACAAACCCATGTTCTCGCTTCTGCCCTTGTTTACTTCATTAAGACAACGCGATTCAAACTGCTGTGTGCTACGGTAGTTGAACCTGTCATTGCCACAGTAACTAGATGAAACCCACTAGCATGTGTAGGAGTTGATTGAGCCATGTATGTGATTCCTACCTTGCTATGCCTGCTATGCTTAGAGTTGTGTCAGGTCTGGTTCATCTGGGTGATGGGCTAGAGTGAAATGATTATGTCGGTAATATGAGGGATGTGTTGAACATGTGTTGGTAAAGGTATCGATGAGAGGCCATGTAGGAGTACATGGTGGGTTGTTTCATTGAGGCCGTCCATATGAACTAAGATCTGTATGCGTGATTTAAGATTCAGCTACTACCACACATTGGGCCCTAAAATATGACCCTGCTCGACTTACTGACCTCTCTCGCCCTCTGTCTAGGAGTTGCAACTAGTTTCTGGTGTTTGTAGGTTATGTGTTGGTGGCCGTGCGTAGCGCTGACCATAGGGGTGGGCTATGATGCGTAGATACACTGTGGTCGGGTATGCCGGGCGCCCGTTTGGCGTCTCGGGACCCTGTACACATCGTTTGGGGCCGTTGAGGACACCCCGGCCGGATTTCCTTGCGGATGGAACCTGAATAGGCGATAAACCTGGACTAGAGACTTGTGCGGTTAGTCAGGTCGTGGTCTACACCCACGTCGGTTTTCGCTTGAAGTCTGCCGAGCACATGTCGTGTGCAGACGCTAAGTGGTGGAAACATGTGTGACGAAGTACACCCCTGCAGGGTATAAACTATTCGAATAGCCGCGTCCGCGGTAAAGGACTACTTGGTTGCCTATACAGTTCATAGACAAGTTAATGGTTACTACTAAAAGACTCAAGATAAGTGTGAGTACCGAGGATGGCCCTCTCGTAGGATGACGAGGGAGGATCCCCGGTGGAGTATTGGATTGGTGAGTAGTGGACTCGTGTGCGAAAACTATTTTACTACTGGAGTTCCGTAGGATAGCCTAGCCAAGAGTCAAAGCTGGCTTGCTGCAATAACCCCACCACCTTCTTGAGAATGAGCATGTATAGTAGGTTCTGTTGTAAGACTTGCTGAGTACCTTTCTACTCATGTTGCTTAATTACTGTTTTCAGACGACAACACCGCCCCCTCTGATGGGTTCTACATAGACCTTGATGTCGACGAGTGACTAGCCACCCAGGTGGTGATCCTGGCCATGGTGGGCCCTATGTTGATAGACATGCTTCGGAAGCCTTCTTGCTTTCTAGTGTCTGTACTCAGACTATTTACTTCCGCTTGTGCTTGTATGCTTGTATGACTTGAGTGTCGGGTCATGTGACCCCTACCTGTTTGAACTTGTTATGTATTGCTCGCTGGAGCCTTTAAATAAAGTACTTGAGTTGTAGAGTTTTGTTGTGATGCCATGTTGTATGTACTCATATCGGGCATATTGTGTGTATGATTGAAATGCTTGGTATGAGTGGGATCTGACAATCTAGTTGTTTATCCTTGGCAGCCTTTCTTATGGGGAAATGTAGTCTAGTGTTCCTCGAGCCATAGTAGTCCGCTACAGCCTGGTTCACCGGAGTCCTGCTAGCGCAGCACTACTGCTCAGGACACTTGACTGGCCGGCATGTGTTTCACTTCGTTCCTATTCTGTCCCTTCGGGGAAATGTCACGCAGTGCCATCCGGAGTCCTGCCTAGCCTGCTACAGCCCGGGTTCCCCAGAGTCCTGTTAGCCCAGTGCTACAGCCCGGATTCACTCGCTGATGACCGACATGCTCGATGTGATTCATGTATGCCTGTCTCCATAGGTCTGTGCCGCTTTGGGTTCACAACTAGCCATGTCGGCCCGGGTTCTCTGTCATATGGATGCTAGCGACACTATCATATACGTGAGCCAAAAGGCACAAACGGTCTCGGGCCATGGTAAGGCGACACCCGTGGGATACCGTGCGTGAGGCCGCAATGTGATATGAGGTGTTACCGGCTAGATCGATGCGACTTGGAATCGGGGTCCTGACACATGCACAAACAATTCTAGCATCTATCAAGCAATTGGCGATGATTAGGTCATCTATAGATGAGTATATTGACTTAGGAGTCAAATGAGAACATTTGATCATAGGTCATACTCATCGTTTAAGAACAAGTGGGGTTACCACTTTTACATAAAGCGTTGTTGTGTTGTCACAGCCCTAGCTTTGGTATCAGAGCCTGACTGCCTGTAGGATTACCAAGCCAAGCTGGTCGAAGTTATGTCTAGAAATGCTTTAGTTATATAAGGGAATTGATTGTGGATGGGAACGTAAGGCTCTTTTTACTCCTTATCCTCATGTCCTTCTGATCTGAGTCATCTTATCTTTTCTACGGGGTTAAGAACTAGGCTTCTCTTCTATCTCTCAGGATGACGTGTTACTAAACCATAGTTGCCTAGGATTGTTGAGTTCAAGCCTCAGTTCAGTTCCTACTACTTTCATATGTTCATAGCTGGCCTCAGAACCTTAATATTGCGATGTTGAGTGGTTATGCTACCATTTTTGCAGGATGTCTCAAATCTTTTCAAGCATTTACAGTCGTTATGCTGTCCAAGTCATCCTAGGTTTCTAAATAGTCTGATGCACTTGCAAATCTTTCCTCCATGTTCCCGTTGTATTTTGGGCCGGATTAAGCACACTAATCGGTGTGTTGAGGTACTCCGTTGCCTTGACGTGTATGTTGGAGTTAGTATTATGACCCTAGGTGCCCTTGACAATCTAGCAATGCTTTGTATTCCCGGTGTGATGATTCCGGCGATTGTTCTCGAAAGCATTCCGTGATGCCATTTAGTAGTAGGTATTCTACTCTTGGGTTCCTGACCCAAGATTCACTCCACTTACCTTCTGTTGATAGTGTTTGCTAGTTCCTTTAGAATATTAGTAACCTTTGCGATAGTCCTCGAAGTCCGTGTTATTTTCTTCCTCCAAGTACCATGAACTGCTTATGGCAGAAGTTCTTTTGAACCAAAAGATCACAATAAGAGTGCTCTTGATGAGTTCTTCGTTCTACATTGTGAATCTGCCAGTTCTACCTTTCTACATGGGTTATCCGGAAGAAATGTTGAGCTTTGCTTGACATACTAATCTATGCATCCACAACTCAGAAAATTATATGTTCCTTGAGTTGTCCCTCTTTAGTTGTAATTTGGTCTTTGTCTATCAGTTGATAGTCAGGAGTAGCTGTGCATTCGTGTTATCGATGCCTTTTATTCTTGTGGTCCGTCAAGCCATTCTATTCGGAATGACTAGGAGAAACAAACTCCAGTACCTCATCCATATCCAGGATTGAGTCAAAGCAGTTGTATTCCGCAGATCAAAATGCAACCCAGCTTTTGACTCTGTTCTACCTTGGAGTGTTGCTCTCTTTATGTCAGGATTGTCATGAGAATTGCACGACCTCTTATGAATTCTTGACGCAGTGATACTTCTCACCATCATCATTCATTCCTCGGTTTCCGTGTTATTGTAACCGGGGTGCCGACAAGTGAATCGTGGTGTGTGAAATCTATGCTCCTAGCAATTCCGTTGCTTGGTAGTTAATTGGACAATAACCTCATTCTTAGCGTATTGATTATTGAATCATCACCCTAAGGTTGATTGTGCTACCTAGTCCTTATTTCCGGTGCACTCTTCGATCAATGAGTTATGATTGTGTCAATCCCTTACTCGTTTGACCATATCATCTTGCCCTGAAAAGCAATATTATTCCCGAGCTCAGTAACATATCGGTGGTTCGTGATTTTTCGAAAATCTTTTCGGAAGTGTTACCAGGTTGTCACCTGACCGCTATGTTGAGCTCGTGATCGAGTTGGTTTCTTGTAAACCAGCCATTCTCCAAGAAATCTGTGTTGGTTACACTCTGAGCTAGTTGGTTAAGCTAAACAATAACTTGGAGAGTTGGAAGATAAAAGCTTGCTAGCTTAGCTCATTTCAAGGGATATATTTGCGTGTGTTGAAGATAGGTGATATCTTCATCGATTGATCCTCGTGATTAGTTGATCTATTACATTGTCAAAACTTTGACTTGAGTATGGGCTATCGTCAAGTAAAATCAGAACCAATGATATTCATAATGTTGTCTTACTCTTGGTTGACGCCTTGAGCATGCACCATTATATCTTTTGGGTCTGACCAACACTATCGTCTTGTTCATGTAGTTGTGGAATTCCATCTATATGGAAACCTGGATGAATTGTTGTTGACCATCGACAACATCCTTGTCTCATCCTTGATTCATGTTGAACATCAAGCTAGTGTTGGAAACTTTTCTAAGCATTATCTTCATGTCCCATTTATGAAATACCTGTTTGGTGTAAGAAGTGACTTTCTCCAAGTTCACGTGCATTAGGTGTAAGTTGTCGCCATGAATTTGAGAAAGTTTTGTTTTGTCCTCTGGAATCATCCCTAGTTAGTCACACATATGTGCGAAGTACATCATGGTTTGATAGGTTGGCCGCCTCCACTCCATATGTATCCCTAGCACACCAAGCCACTTACTGATTTGTTCTAGGAAAAGGAGTTAAGTGCTAATCCATGGTAATGCACAAGATTTCTATATCCCCGATGATGGTTCCTCACTTGAACACAGTAGTTATAATGCCCTCGATGCGGCTATATCTCCCACGTGTCGAAGCATGACTTAGAGGCATAACCGCATTGAAAGCAATGTCGCAAGTGAGGTAATCTTCACACAACCCATGTAATACATAAGGGAAAGAGATACATAGTTGGCTTACAATCGCCACTTCACACAATACATGAATAAAGCATTACAACATCCAAATACAATCAAGGTCCGACTACGGAACCAAAATAAAAGAAGAACCCCCAAATGCGACAAGGTCCCCGATCGACCCCAACTGGGCTCCACTACTGATCAACTAGAACGAAACAACACAAAGGACAAGATCTTCATCGAGCTCCTCCTTGAGCTTGGTTGCATCACCTGCACGTCTCAACGGCACCTGAAAACTGGTTTTGGAAGTATCTGTGAGCCATGGGGACTCAGCAATCTCGCACCCTCGCGATCAAGACTATTTAAGCTTATGGGTAAGGTAAAGGTATGAGGTGGAGCTGCAGCAAGCGACTAGCATATATGGTGGCTAACATACGCAAATGAGAGCGAGAAGAGAAGGCAAAGCACGATCGAGAAACTATGATCAAGAAGTGATCCTAGAACAACCTACGTCAAACATTACTCCAACAGCGTGTTCACTTCCCGGACTCCGGCGGAAAGAGACCATCACGGTTACACACGCGGTTGATGTATTTTAATTAAGGTCAACTTCAGGTTTTCTACAACCGGACATTAACAAATTCCCATCTGCCCATAACCGCGGGCACGGCCTTCGAAAGTTCAAATCCCTGCAGGGGTGTCCCAACTTAGCCCATCACAAGCTCTCACGCTCCACGAAGGATATTCCTTCTAGTGGGAAGACCCGATCAGACTCCGAATCCCGGTTACAAGACATCCTCGAGAATGGTAAAACAAGTCCAGCAACACCGCCCGAATGTGCCGACAAATCCCGATAGGAGCTGCACATATCTCGTTCTCAGGGCACACTCAGATAGGTCAAGCTACGAGTAAAACCAGCCCTCGAGTTTCCCCGAGGTGGCCCCGCAGGCTGCCCGTTTCGGACCAACACTCAGAGGAGCACTGGTCCGGGGGGGGGGGGTTTAAAATAAAGATGACCCTTGAGGCCGCGAAACCCAAGGGAAAAGAGGCTAGGTGGCGAATGGTAAAACCAATGTTGGGCATTGCTGGAGGAGGTTTATTCAAGGCGAACTGTCAAGGGGTTCCCATTATCACCCAACCGTGTAAGGAACACAAAATCCGGGAACATAACACCGATATGAGGAAACTAGGGCGGCAAGTGTGGAACAAAACACCAGGCATAAGGCCGAGCCTTCTACCCTTTACCAAGTATATAGATGCATTAATTAAATAAGAGGTATTGTGATATCCCAACAAGTAAACATGTTCCAACAAGGAACAACATCTCCTTCCAACAAGGAACAAACTTCAATCTTCACCTGGAACTAACAACGCTATAAAAGGGGCTGAGCAAAGCGGTAACACAGCCAATCAATGGTTTGCTAGGATAAGCTGGGTTAGGGGCTTGGTTCAACAATATGGGAGGCATGATAAGCAAGTGGTAGGTATCGCAGCATAGTCATAGCAAAAGAGCGAGGAACTAGCAAGCAAAGATAGAAGTGATTTCGAGGGTATGATCATCTTGCCTGAGATCCCGCAAGGAAGAAGAACGAGTCCATGAATAAGACAAACGGACGAAGTCAAACGGGTCCTCACAAACGCGATGTTATCGGAACCAACCCAAAGAAGCAACACCGGAAAGGAGCAAACAGCATAATAAACAACCATCACATAATCATGGCATGATGCACAACCAAGTATGATGCATGTCCGGTTTAAAGATACGTGGCATGGCAAAGTGCACAAACAATACTACAAATTAAGTGGATCTCAATATGCAACGAGTTGCATATTGACGGAACACCACATGACTTATTTAGTTCTCTCTCGTTTATGTACCCATCAAGGTTAAATGTTGTTAGCATGGCAAGACGGTGAAGCAAAGTAAAACTACCTATCTAGTCAAGTTTAAATGAGGTCGGAAGCAACGAACAACAATTCCGGTAAAACCCCATGAGCATAATTTAAGGTTTGGTACTGTTCTGCCCTAAACATTATTTTAGAGTTGTTAAACATGCAAGATGATGCCACCATGTTAACCTAGGCAAAATTCTATCCCGTTTACATATAAAGTTTATTAAATTTGGAGCTACGGTTAACTAGTTATGAAATAAATCATTTTAGCAACTTATTAAGCAAATTTAAACAAACAGCATTTTAAACATTTTAAACATAGATGAAAGTTGCATATTATTAAACTAGACAAAATTCTAAGCAACTTTCATATATAATTTGTTTTAACCCGATGCACGGTTGTGGAGATATTAAATGCATGAATAAGAAGGACTTTTTTGTAAAACTGCGTTCTCTGGAACAAATACTAAATTCGCAGGCGCTGGAAAAAACATGATATGGGCCAAATCTGAAGGCTGGCCCAACGAACAGAGGGAAAAAAAGCCAGGGGCTGCTCACCCTGGGCCTTGGGCCATCAGAGGTGATGGGCTGGGGTGCACTGGGCCGGATCTGGCCATCGGCTGGGCCTGGCAATGTGGAGAGGAGCCGTCTCGGGAGGAGCTGGGCCTTGCACAGCGGTGGGACGAGAGGCTGCAGGCGCGGGCTTGTGTTCGTCCTCGTCTCTGTGATGCAGTACAACGGCGGCGGACTTGCCGTGGGCTCCGGGCGACGGGGTCGGCGGGAAGCGGCCGGAACAGCCAGATCCGGTGCGCCTCAGCAGGCAACTGGCGGGTCTGGACGACGACGCGCACGGGACGACAGCGGCGGAGCTTGGCGACCAAGGCATGGTTCCTGCTCCTGGGCAGAGAAGAGAGAGAGAGGGACACTGAGCGATAGAGAGAGACGCACGGGAAGGAAGGGAGACGGGGAGAAGAAGGCGACGGTCCTGGGGTCGCCGTTGTGTGGCTCCAACGAGGGGAAGGAGATCAGGGGAGAGGAAGAGGGAGTCCGGCCTGGAGTCTCCCCTGTTCGAGCTCCTGGGCGCGTGCTCGTGCATGAGAGGGAGAGGAGGCTGGGCCTCGATTGACTGGATCGGGGCCAGGGGCGCTGCTACGCAGGGAGGCCGCCGGTTGGCTTGATGATGAAATTGAGGGGAGGAGGAGGTTGGCCCGGTGCTGAAAATGTGGGAGGTGATCGGGATCGCCTGGGAATGGGTGGATGGATCTGGGGGGATCCCGATGGGGATGGTGAGTGGGTGGCGGCGGCGGAGACGAGAGGGATTTGGTGCATGGGACAATGTCTCTAGATTTTTGGGTTTGTACTGTATATATAGCAAACTGATTAGGTTTAGGGGTAAAAGGTCCCTCCGATCTTAATCGGACGGTCCTGGATAAATAGGCTAGGGATATCAAATAATAAAACGGAGATGTTTTGTAGACGTTTGGGGATGTTCCGGACACAACGGTGATGACTGTCCGAGTCGGGTCCGGGACAACTTTCGGACACGCGCGAGGAGGGCCGCGGGCTGACGAGAGAGGTTAGGTTGGGTCTGGCGTATTATGAAGAGCGGGTTGGTCTGAGAGAAGAGGGGAGAGATGCAGCCCGATACGGTTTCCGAAGACCGAAAATGTCCGACGTTAGACCGGCTATATTGCCGCTATAGTTAACGGTTGGGCTATCAGACGAACTCCGGATGTGATGAAACTTGACAGGCGGTCTATCTACACTATAATAAGACCACACGCCAAATTTGATCCCATTCTGAGAACATTTTACGGCCACTTATAAAATAATATTTCAGACATGCCGCGGGCGCGTGCAAGTGTGTCTGGGCTCAGAACGGACAACGGAAGGAATGGGGAGACCGGGACGGATGCAAGTTTTGAAAACATGATGATGCAATGCACATGATGATCTGATAAGATGCAACACGCAAGCAAATGACAGGGCAACAACAGCGAATAACTGGAGGACACCTGGCACATCGGTCTCGGGGCGTTACAACACGCCACCACTACGAGAGGATCTCGTCCCGAGATCTAGAATGGCACCGGAGGCACAACGGAAGAGATAAAGAAGAGGTAAACTAAGTTGCTTCTTTGACAAACGAGTGAAATCAAGGAACCTTGAGAAGTTGAAAAAATTGAAAGAAAGAATGTAATGGAGATGAACGAAGTTGAAAACACTACGTTAGAAAAGAGGAACAAGGAAGAACAACTTCGGGCAGCACTTCGATTGAAAAGAAAAAGAATTGAGTAAGAACTTGGTAAGATGAGAAGATACTTGATGAAATCACAACATACTGCCTCCAAAACTTTTAAAAGAATGGGGCAAGGGGTAAGAAAGGTCTCGGACAGCACTCCGGTTGATAAGGGAGGTAAAACTTGATAAGATGATAGAACTAAAAGAGGGCACGACACTCCGGTTAGATGGGATAAGCAAGTTAAAGAATATGAACTTGGCAAAATGAGTTGATGGGACGAAGACAGCAACATCACAATGCCTATGGAAGAAAATAACAGAAGATAGATCATTGGAATAAAAGAATTGAGAAGAAAATGCCACTTCTACCACAACAATTGAGCTTGAAAAGGCGTCCTTAGGAGAGGGGTCGAACGGAGTTGTTGGGAAAACGAACAACGAAAAGAATAAACTTGTCATGGCCTTATGGAGAACATCTCAACTTCTTGAGGTGAAATACTGCCACTAACGAAACAAGATTGGATTGATATGAACAAGAAGACGAGAAACTATTTCACTGGGAGGAAATATGAAGAACTTGGATCATATATTATCACCATTAATAGCAACAATCCTTAGGGAAAGCTTTAGGTGAAATATAACCCAAGATAATTCCAACGTAGAGGTTGATGGATTTAAAATATCTCATTCTTGATAACTTGTGAAACATGAAACATGAACTCAAGTTATGAAGAATGACATAGCACCACCTCAAATGATACGGTAGAAAGAATTGCACTCCGAATAGCAAGATGAAGAATGCTTGAACTCCTCTGAAAAGAAACTTGATGAACACTTCAAGAAGGAATTAAATCTTTGATGAACCATCATGTAGAACCTTTATGAAGAACTCCGGTAAACAAAAAGAATAACGAAAAGAAAGAGAAGTTGAAAACACAAGGTGAAACCTTGTAATGATTTAGATGGATCTCCGTGATAATTAGAGCTTTGAACTCCGGGAAAGAAAGACGAGCACTTGAAACCAAGAATTTAATCATCGTGAACAAACTCCGGAAGAAAAGATTAACATATGGATGAAACAAGAATAAGAATTACATTATGCTTATCCTTCACCAATTAAACTAATGACATCAACGGATTTGGCATATTACTTCTTCCCGTTGAAAGGATTAAGTGATATAGCGCAAACTTGAGAAAAAACTTCAACAAACCACTGTTAGCATTTGGAAAGCATGAATGAATTGATATGATAACCAAGGAAGAGAAATCTTGAACGAACCACCATAAGAATTGAAAAAGAACGAATAAAAGATAATGAATCACCGGTAAGAATTAGTAAATGAATGAAGATGCTTGAGAGAATTTATATATGAGAGAACGAAGGGATCATGCACTGATTAGAGGATATTTGATTGATGCACCGGTAAAATTAGGAGGATGATAACTGACAGCTGAAAATGAATAAACCTGAATTGGTGGACTCCGGATAACACACTGAGAAGACTCTTGAATTGCTCCGGATAGGTGAAAAGAATTCTCACAATCAAAACAATTATGAGAGGATGGCAGAGAATGGGGCAAGATTTAAAAGAAACTCTTCTTCGGTCTTCAAAATCTGAGAATGACGACTGAAACACCACCATGAATTGTTGAGGCACTCCGGAATGAAAATTAGAAAGGTTGACCCAATGATGAAAAGAATTAGAAAGATCTTGGAGAAACCCTCTGACTGATGAAAATTCATTCTTACGTCACACTTTGAAAAGAAATTTGGATAGCTCCGGGAAAATAAGAAGAGTCAGGTAAGATCCTGGGAAAAGATCTGTGGGTTAGGGCCCACTCAAAAGAAACACCGTTGAAATGATTTAAAAGAGAGGTTGCACCAGTTGAATTAAAAGGCTTAAATCATATAACATCCTCAAAAGAGTTTGAACGAAAACAGAATCGAAACACGAATCTTCGAGATATCTTGAGCACTCCGGAACAATTGAATAGAGAGAGGTGAACAGTTAAAAGAGTCTTCGGTAAGGACTTCGAACATGGAAAAATATGTGAAAGAAAGAAAAAGATATGATCAACACCGAAAGCTTGCATTGAATCCACCGCTGAAGGAAAAGGATGAAGAATATTGAACTTGAATCTTCGCTACAATCTTCCTGAGAATCACCGGATAAGAACATAGAAAGGAAAGAATGCAGAGACTTCACATCAATAAGATGGATACTTGATTAAGAAATCTGAGTCCTTGAAGAAACAAAGGGTGGGTGGGCGGGAAAAATAAAGGCAACTTGGAGACGGATGAAACAAACACCGTTGAGAAGAACTGATACTTGATCTTGCGGATGTTGAAATGATCGGATCCACTTGAAGAGAAACACACCGGTTGAACAGGATTTACATGACAATCTCGATTATCAAGAAGGATTAGTATTCACATCGGTGTATGAGAACACCGCTTCGGGAAGGTATGGAATCAACATTTGACATTGAAGCAACTCGAATACAACAACTGAAAACAAAACAAAGGATTGGTTTGGAGAGTAAGCCGGAACAAACATATGAGTGAGATTTCGTCCGAAGTTTTCTTGGTGGGGCCTACACGGGCTTGATCGTACAACACCATCATGTACAAGGCAGTGCACATGACATACGAAGCGTCCCAGAGTCGGCATAGCCAAGGACTCTTTAAGACACGACGAGACCACTGTAAAACCGACCGTGGATAGGCGGACCACTAGACGTCGAACCCCAATTTCATATCATACATCTGTCAGAAAGATTTCCTAAGAGCTACTTGAATTCCCACTTATAAACTCCCGAAACTTTCCTATTATGCAATCAGGTGTTGGGGATACAGGGGAAGCATAATATCTCACCCAAAACTAACAAATCCTACATCCAGCTGTATCCATCCTTCAACACATAACCAATAAACCTTCGGAAATCGTCTGCCACAACCTTCGAAAAGCATCCGTTATACGAGTTATGGCAATACTCCCGAAATCCCGCCCCAGTACTGGGTGGCGTCGAGGTTATCTCACCAACAACTGCATAAAAGAGATTTTCAATGTCGGCGAAACTAAACTCAGGTATTCCAGAACTGCAACGATAAAATTTTGACGACAACACCTCGGAGCTCAACTCCCCGGGACACTGCCACAACCCCTAAATGTCAGGAGGCACCAAGAACAATGTTCTCGTCACAAAACCATCGGAACGATTCCAAGATACCCGCGTGATCCTAAATTTTTTTTAGTGAAATTTGAGAAGAGAAGAGTCAAAAATCTACGTGAGGATGCCTTACCAGAGCGATGAAGGGACTGGGGAGTAAAAAGAATTCCTAACTCTCCGATATATAATTCCTAAATGACTCAAAACATTTTTCTAGACTCAACAACGGCTGCTAAAAACGATCAAGCAGTGGGGGCTCCTAAGGTCGGGGAAGGCTCTGATTACCAACTTATAATGCCCTCGATGCGGCTATATCGCCCACGTGTCGAAGCACGACATAGAGGCATAACCACATTGAAAGCAATGTCGCAAGTGAGGTAATCTTCACACAACCCATGTAATACATAAGGGAAAGAGATACATAGTTGGCTTACAATCGCCACTTCACACAATACATGAATAAAGCATTACAACATCCAAATACAATCAAGGTCCAACTACGGAACCAAAATAAAAGGAGAACCCCCAAATGCGACAAGGTCCCCGATCGACCCCAACTGGGCTCCACTACTGATCAACTAGAACGAAACAACACAAAGGACAGGATCTTCATCGAGCTCCTCCTTGAGCTTGGTTGCGTCACCTGCACGTCTCAATGGCACCTGAAAACTAGTTTTGGAAGTATCTGTGAGCCACGGGGACTCAGCAATCTCGCACCCTCGCGATCAAGATTATGTAAGCTTATGGGTAAGGTAAAGGTATGAGGTGGACCTGCAGCAAGCGACTAGCATATATGGTGGCTAACATACGCAAATGAGAGCGAGAAGAGAAGGCAAAGAACGATCGAGAAACAATGATCAAGAAGTGATCCTAGAACAACCTACGTCAAACATAACTCCAACACCGTGTTCACTTCCCGGACTCCGCCGGAAAGAGACCATCACGGTTACACACGCGGTTGATGTATTTTAATCAAGGTCAACTTCAGGTTTTCTACAACCGGACGTTAACAAATTCCCATCTGCCCATAACCGCGGGCACGGCCTTCGAAAGTTCAAATCCCTGCAGGGGTGTCCCAACTTAGCCCATCACAAGCTCTCACGCTCAACAAAGGATATTCCTTCTAGCGGGAAGACCCGATCAGACTCCGAATCCCGGTTACAAGACATCCTCGACAATGGTAAAACAAATCCAGCAACACCGCCCGAATGTGCCAACAAATCCCGATAGGAGCTGCACATATCTCGTTCTCAGGGCACACTCAGATAGGTCAAGCTACGAGTAAAACCAGCCCTCGAGTTTCCCTGAGGTGGCCCCGCAGGCTGCCCGTTTCGGACCAACACTCAGAGGAGCACTGGTCCGGGGGGGGGGGTTTAAAATAAAGATGACCCTTGAGTCCGCGAAACCCAAGGGAAAAGAGGCTAGGTGGCAAATGGTAAAACCAATGTTGGGCATTGCTGGAGGAGGTTTATTCAAGGCGAACTGTCAAGGGGTTCCCATTATCACCCAACCGCGTAAGGAACACAAAATCCGGGAACATAACACCGATATGAGGAAACTAGGGCGGCAAGAGTGGAACAAAACACCAGGCATATGGCCGAGACTTCCACCCTTTACCAAGTATATAGATGCATTAATTAAATAAGAGGTATTGTGATATCCCAACAATTAAACATGTTCCAACAAGGAACAACATCTCCATGTTCCAACAAGGAACAAACTTCAATCTTCACCTGCAACTAACAACGCTATAAAAGGGGCTGAGCAAAGCGGTAACATAGCCAATCAATGGTTTGCTAGGACAAGGTGGGTTAGGGGCTTGGTTCAACAGTATGGGAGGCATGATAAGCAAGTGGTAGGTATCGCAGCATAGGCATAGCAAAAGAGCGAGGAACTAGAAAGCAAAGATAGAAGTGATTTCGAGGGTATGATCATCTTGCCTGAGATCCCGCAAGGAAGAAGAACGAGTGCATGAAGAAGACAAACGGACGAAGTCAAACGGGTCCTCACAAACGCGACGTTATCGGAACCAACCCGAAGAAGCAACACCGGAAAGGAGCAAACAGCATAGTAAACAACCATCACATAATCATGGCATGATGCACAACCAAGTATGATGCATGTCCGGTTTAAAGATATGTGGCATGGCAAAGTGCACAAACAATACTACAAATTAAGTGGATCTCAATATGCAACGAGTTGCATATTGATGGAACACCACATGACTTATTTAGTTCTCTCTTGTTTATGTACCCATCAAGGTTAAATGTTGTTAGCATGGCAAGACGGTGAAGCAAAGTAAAACTACCTATCTAGTCAAGTTTAAATGAGGTCGGAAGCAACGAACAACAATTCCGGTAAAACCCCATGAGCATAATTTAAGGTTTGGTACTGTTCTGCCCTAAACATTATTTTAGAGTTGTTAAACATGCAAGATGATGCCACCATGTTAACCTAGGCAAAATTCTACCCCGTTTACATATAAAGTTTATTAAATTTGGAGCTACGGTTAACTAGTTATGAAATAAATCATTTTAGCAACTTATTAAGCAAATTTAAACAAACAGCATTTTAAACATAGATGAAAGTTGCATATTATTAAACTAGACAAAATTCTAAGCAACTTTCATATATAATTTGTTTTAACCCGATGCACGGTTGTGGAGATATTAAATGCATGAATAAGAAGGACTTTTCTGTAAAACTGCGTTCTCTGGAACAAATACTAAATTCGCAGGCGCTGGAAAAAACATGATATGGGCCGAATCTGAAGGCTGGCCCAACGAACAGAGGGAAAAAAAGCCAGGGGCTGCTCACCCTGGGCCTTGGGCCATCGGAGGTGATGGGCTGGGGTGCACTCGGCCGGATCTGGCCATCGGCTGGGCCTGGCAATGTGGAGAGGAGCCGTCTCGGGAGGAGCTGGGCCTTGCACAGCGGTGGGACGAGAGGCTGCAGGCGCGGGCTTGTGTTCGTCCTCATCTCCGTGATGCAGTACAACGGCGGCGGACTTGCCGTGGGCTCCGGGCGACGGGGTCGGCGGGAAGCGGCCGGAACAGCCAGATCCGGTGCGCCTCAGCAGGGAACCGGCGGCTCTGGACGACGACGCGCACAGGACGACAGCGGCGGAGCTTGGCAACCAAGGCATGGTTCCTGCTCCTGGGCAGAGAACAGAGAGAGAGAGGGACACTGAGCGATAGAGAGACGCACGGGAAGGAAGGGAGACGGGGAGAAGAAGGCGACAGTCCTGGGGTCGCCGATGTGTAGCTCCAACGAGGGGAAGGAGATCAGGGGAGAGGAAGAGGGAGTCCGCCCTGGCGTCTCGGGATCGGGGCTCCCCTATTCGAGCTCCTGGGCGCGTGCTCACGCATGAGAGCGAGAGGAGGCTGGGCCTCGATTGACTGGATCGGAGCCAGGGGCGCGGCTATGCAAGGAGGCCGCCGGTTGGCTTGATGATGAAATTGAGGGGAGGAGGAGGTTGGCCCGGTGCTGAAAATGAGGGAGGTGGTCGGGATCGGCTGGGAATGGGTGGATGGATCTGGGGGGATCCCGATGGGGATGGTGAGTGGGTGGCGGCGGCGGAGACGAGAGGGATTTGGTGGATGGGACAATGTCTCTAGATTTCTGGGTTTGCACTGTATATATAGCAAACTGATTAGGTTTAGGGGTAGAAGGTCCCTCCGATCTTAATCGGACGGTCCCGGATAAATAGGCTAGGGAGATCAAATAATAAAACGGAGATGTTTTGTAGACGTTTGGGGATGATCCGGACACAACGGTGATGACTGTCCGGGTCGGGTACGGGACAGCTTTCGGACGCGTGCGAGGAGGGCCGCGGGTTGACGAGAGAGGTTAGGTTGGGTCTGGCGGATTGTGAAGAGCGGGTTGGTCTGAGAGAAGAGGGGAGAGATGCAGCCCGACACGGTTTCCGGAGACCGAAAACGTCCGATGTTAGACCGGCTATATTGCTGCTATAGTTAACGTTTGGGCTATCAGACGAACTCCGAATGCGAGGAAACTTGACAGGCTGTCTATCTACACTATAATAAGACCACACGCCAACTTTCATCCCATTCCGAGAACATTTTCTGGCCACTTATAAAATAATATTTCGGACATGCCGCGGGCGCGTGCAAGTGTGTCTGGGCTCAGAACGGACAACGGAAGGAACGGGGAGACCGGGACGGATGCAAGTTTCGAAAACATGATGATGCAATGCACATGATGACATGATAAGATGCAACAGGCAAGAAAATGACAAGGCAACAACAACGAATAACTGGAGGACACCTGGCACATCGGTCTCGGGGCGTTACAGTAGTGTTTTATTATAAGACTACTACGTGGTCATGCTCGTCTTGGATAGCATGTTCACAGGTTTGTAGCAGAACCAGCTAATGTTTTGGAGCTTGCTATTGTAGTTCATTTCCCGAGAATCTCGCAACGTCATCTCGTCGAATTGTGTTGCAAATTTCATTTTTCTTTCTAGACTTGATGAGTCTGGAATATCCTCACACCAACTGGATCTGAATCTCAGGAAGATATGATGGTTGGAACGTTTCTCAAGAACTATAATATTGGTCTCTCTGTGTCGTGGCCAACACACCCGGCCGGAGGACTTATTATTGTAGTATCTTGACTGAGAAAGTTGGCCACCTCCCCTTCTAAATTCTCCCTTTCTACTCGTTGTCATGTTGGATGTAGTTCTCAAAGCATGACGTCGAGATCAAGGTGATGCAATGAATCAACATCCTCGAGAAAGACATCTGGATTGTGAAGATCGTGTTAGCTTTGTGTCCCCTCTGTCTTCTTACTCCACGTCTTGAATCTCGGGACGAGATTCTTGTTTAGTGGGGGTGAGTTGTCACAGCCCTACTCAGCCTTTTTCATTTATATATGTCTGTACTCAGACATGTTAAGCTTCCGCATGTGTTTTGTCTAGTATGCTCTGAATGTTGGGTCATGAGACCCATGTTTGTAATATCTCGCTCCTCGGAGGCTAATGAATAAATACTCTAAGTCGTAGAGTCCTATTGTGACGCCATGTTGTATTGCACATATTGAGCATATTGTGTGTATGATTGAAATGCTTGGTATGTGTGGGATCCGACAACCTAGTTGTTTATCCTTGGTAGCCTCTCTTATGGGGAAATGTAGTCTTGTGCTCTCATGAGCCATAGTAGTCCGCTACAGCTCGGTTCACCGGAGTCCTGCTAGTCCAGCACTACTGCTCCAGAACACTTGACTGGCCGGCATGTGATTCACTTCATTCCCGTGTCTGTCCCTTCGGGGAAATGTCACGCGGTGACATCCGGAGTCCTCCCTAGCCTGCTACAGCCCGGGTTCCCGGAGTCCTGTTAGCCCAGTGCTACAGCTCGGATTCACACGCTGCTGACCAACATGCTCGATATTGATTCATGTATGCCTGTCCCCGTAAATTAGTGCCACTTTGGGTTCATGACTAGTCATGTTGGCCCGGGTTCTCTGTCATATGGATGCTAGCGACACTATCATATACGTGAGCCAAAAGGCGCAAACGGTCCCGGGCCATGGTAAGGAGACACCCGTGTGAATACCGTGCGTGAGGCCGCAAAGTGATATGAGGTGTTACAGGCTAGATCGGTGTGACTTAGAATCGGGGTCCTGACATGTGTTCACACCATTAGAGTTGCTTTAACTCAATTGTTAGAGTAAAGCTCCCCCTAGATGTGAGATCCCCCCTAAGAGGGATGAACTAACCTTGGGTTTTGTCGATGATGACTTCATGTAGGTGTTGAAGATGTGGATGCTCTATGTTGATGTAGATCATTTGGAGCTATCCTTTGGAGTGGGTTGCACTTTCAATACCTACACGGGTTAGTCCCACAAGGAACAAACAAGAGTATCCATAGACATAGAGTGATGCACACACAAGATGATGTCTATGAAAGCTTTAGGTTACCTTGTCCCTTGTCTTACCAACAAGAGGGTTTGTGACTCCTTGAACTAGTGCAAGATGTGGAAGTTGATTGCACTTGTTCTTGCCAAAATGATAAGAGTGAAGTATATTGGCGGAGTCACCCTCAAGAACTCTCTAGTTCATCTTCTTCGGGATCCACAGCATCTTGATGGCAATCCTCGGAGTTGTAGTTGTACTTGATGAAGTGGAACTTGATGTAGTCTTGGGAACCCACTTGACCAAGGCCTTAGGAGCTTCTTCAAATGCCTCAATTTCCTCTTGAAGCTTGTCCTTGCCTTTTTGCTTGTGGTCTTGTGCTGGAAGATCATCTTGAGCTTGTGTCCCTTTGGATGAAGTAGGATGATACTTCTCTTGTTGAGGAACAAACTTTGTCTTGGGGTATTGATCTTCTTCCCACTCAACTCCATTGGCATTGAACTTTCGTTCAAAACCAATACCTTGATTCTTCCGGTGCCTTCCTTGCTTGCGTACAATTTCCTCGAATTGCTTACTCCCGGCAAGGCTCTTGTAAACACCTTTCTCTATAATTCCCTTCTATAAGCTATTTTCTTGCTCAAGTGTAACTTGGCTAAGAGAATCATTAGTGGAATCAAGAGAACTACTAGAAGCAACAACATTGGATTTAGCATGATTATTGTTACTACTAGAGGAAGAATCTTTCTTGTTCTTGTTACTAGACTTGACTTGAGGCATGTAAGTGGATAAGAGTAAACGCTTGGCAATGTAAGAAGAACTTTTCTTGCGAAGATCATCATTGATTGCCTTTAAGAACACATGCTCTTGCTCAAGGTTGAGCTTTTCAAAGCGTACTTTCTCATGAGTCCTTAAAAGTTCTCGATGATCTCCTAAGATAGTTTCATGAGCTAACTTAAGAGTGTTTAGTTCTTTAGTTAGAGACTCGATCTTCTCCTTATCATTGTCATTCGTTTCATCATAGCATTCATCACTATAGTTGTCAACAAGTAACTCATCATCACCTAACAAGTCATCTTCATCACTATTGAAATCAACATACTCGGGGTGTGATACCTTTGGACCTTTGGCCATGAAGCATCTTCCAATTCCTTCATTCGATGAATCAAATATGTCGTAGGAGTTGGTTGACACAAGTGCTAGTCCGGAAACACCTTCATCTTGAGTATATTCGGAGTCGGAGTCATAGATTCTCTTGGAGTCATTGTCGGAGTCGGAGCTGGATACCCATTCACCAACATGAGCTTGATGTCTTTGTTTTGTGTAGCTCCTTGATGACTTGTCCTTCCTTTCCGAATCCTTGCTTCTCCGAGGGTGTCTTTGTTCATATCGATCATCCCTAATCCTTCTCTCCCTTGATGGCGATTCTTCTCTTCTACTTCTTTTTTGGGAGAATCTTCTCTTCTCTTGTGGGGAGCCATACACTCATTGGAGTAGTGTCCTGTCTTCCACAATTATAGCAGTTTCGCTCTCAACTAGAAGATCTTTTGTCATTGTAGGACCTTGACTTGGAACTTCTTTCCTTGCTTCTACTCTTGTAGAACTTGTTGAAGTTCTTCACCATTAGGCTCAATTCTTCATTGAAGGTTTGTTTCTCACTTGATGATGTGGGAGCTTCACATGAGGCTTTGTAAGCACCACTTGACTTGTTATGGAGCTCCTCCTTATCCTTGCGTGACATCTTTGAGATCTTTGTTGGCTTGAGATCTTTGTAATTTGGCATCATTTGGATCAATGTGCATACGGTATCGTATTTTCCATCCAAGGCTCTTAGGATCTTCTTGATGATGAATTTGTCGGTCATCTCTTCACTTCCTAAGCCGGCAATCTCATTTGTGATAAGAGCAAGCCTAGAGTACATTTCAGCGACACCTTCACCATCCTTCATTTTGAACTTGTCAAGTTGAGTTTGAAGCACATCCAACTTGCATTCTCAAGACGGCTGATTTTGTTGAATTCTTCGTGGCACAATCCGTTGAAGAGGATATCACAAGCATGAGCATTGTACTGTAGCATCTTCAACTCATCCACGGTAGCTTCACGATTCGGTTCTCTCCCATCAAAAAATTCACCTTGCAAGCCAACACACACAATAGCCCAAACGACGGGGTTATGTCCAAGAATATGCATTTTCATCTTATGCTTCCAACTAGCAAAATTAGTACCATCAAAGTAAGGACCTCTACGGTGGTAATTTCCCTTGCTAGACGCCATAGTCTCCTAGGTTGTGAAACCAAGGCTATGACCACCAAAAGCTATGGAAATCAAAGCAAATGGAGACCAAAGCTCTGATACCACTTGTAGGATCAAAAGCATGCCTAGAGGGGGGTGATTAGACTACTTGACAAAATAAAAATCTATCCTTTTCCCAATTTTAGTTTTTGGCAGATTTTATCTATCTTAGCACAAGTCAAGCAATCTTAAGACAATTCAAGCAAGCATGCAAAGAGTCTATGAGCAGCGGAAATTAAAGCATGCAACTTGCAAGAATGTAAAGGGAAGGGTTTGGAGAATTCAAACGCAATTGGAGACATGGATGTTTTTGTCGTGGTTCCGATAGGTGGTGCCATCGTACATCCACGTTGATGGAGACTTCAACCCACGTAGGGTAATGGTTGCGTGAGTCCATGGAGGGATCCACCCACGAAGGGTCCACGAAGAAGCAACCTTGTCTATCCCATCATGGCCATCTCCCACGAAGGACTTGCCTCACTAGCGGTAGATCTTCATGAAGTAGGCGATCTCCTTGCCCTTACAAACTCCTTGGTTCAACTCCACAAACTTTGTCGGAGGCTCCCAAGTGACACCTAGCCAATCTAGGAGACACCACTCTCCAAGAAGTAACAAATGGTGTGTTGATGATGAACTCCTTGCTCTTGTGCTTCAAATGATAGTCTCCCCAACAATCAACTCTCTCTCACAGGATGTGGATTTGGTGGAAAGAAGGTTTGAGTGGAAAGCAACTTGGGGAAGGCTAGAGATCAAGATTCATATGGTAGGAATGGAATATCTTGGCCTCAACACATGAGTAGGTGGTTCTCTCTCACAAAATGTGTATTGGAAGTGTAGGTATGTTCTGATGGCTCTCTCCTTAAATGAAGAGTGGGTGGAGGGGTATATATAGCCTCCACACAAAAGCTAACTGTTACACACAATTTACCAATCTCGGTGACACCGAATGGAGAAACTCGGTCAGAGCGATTTAGCAAACCTAGTGACTGTTAGGATTTTCGGTGGGACTGAGATGCAACCCGGTAGGACCGATATGGTTAGGGTTAGGGCATAACGTAATATCAGTGTGACCAATTACACAAACTCAGTGGGACCAAATTTGGTAATAAGCTAATGAGAGAGTTGGTCAGGTAAACTCGGTGGGACTGATCGCTCATTTCGGTTGGACCGAAATGTTACGAAAGAGAAACAGAGAGTTTACATTGCAATCTCGGTGGGACTGATCGCTCATCTCGGTAGGACCGAAATGTTACGAAGGGAAACAGAGAGATTACAACCCCATCTCGGTGTGACCGAGATCCCTATCGGTGAGACTGATTTGCCTAGGGTTTGTGGCAGTGGCTATGACATTTGAAACTCGGTGGCGCCGGATAGAATGAATCGGTAGGGCCGAGTTTGACTTTTGGTTCAGGTCATATGTGGATGTGGGAAGGTAGTTGAGAGTTTTGGAGCATATCAGTAAGCACTATGAAGCAAGAACCTCATTATACAACACCTCGTCCCTCCTTGATTGTATTGGCTTTTCCTATAGACTGAATGTGATCTTGGATTACTAAAATATAAAATGTAGAGTCTTGAGCTTTGAGCTTGAGCCAATCTTTTTGTCCTTAATATTTTGAGGGGTCGACTTTCCTTATCCATGCCATGCCATTCAATGAGCTTTTCCTGAAATATTAATATTGGAATAGCATTAGCTCAATGAGATACATGTTGTTAGGAATTACCAAAACCACCCAGGGATAGTTGCACTTTCACCTTCCCCACCAACGTGGTGATCATCGATGACCACTCCCACCTGCGGTTAGCGACGCTAGCACCATCACTGCCATGGAGGTGCTGGTCATTAGCCACGATGGAGCCTCCGATGGGGCTAGCAATGACCCGCTGCAGGCGGCAATGCGGGGCTTGTCCACGCCCGTGGCGGAAAACACCGACGGAGCGACGCTACAAACATTCCGCGTCTCTCTCCTTGACAGCGCCAACAAGCTAGCAGCCCTGAGGCGCCTCATCGATCATGTCCTCGAGCTCGCCGTAGCCATCGGATAGGAACTTCTCCTTCTTGGCCTAGCTCGAGCGCTGAGTCTCAAACTCGGCCTTGAGGAGATTCTCGCCGTCCTTCACCTGCCGCACCTCCGCCTTGTGCCACTCCGCCTGGTCTGCTAGCTCCTTTGCCAGGCGGTCGCACTCCTGAGAGGTGTAACACCCCAGATGTAACTTTCCCAATTTGTACTCCAACTCTTGTTGTTTCTGGCATTAAGTTATATTTATTTCTCGGGTTCGGGTTTTTGTCTCCGTGTGTTGTTGTCGTTGTCATGCATCTCATAGCATGTCATCATGTGCATTGCATTTGCATACGTGTTCGTCTCATGCATTCGAGCTTTTTCCCCGTTGTCCGTTTTGCATTCCGGCGCTTCGTTCTCCTCCGGTGGTCATTTCTAGCTTTATTTCGTGTGTGGGGATTAAACATTTCCGAATTGGACCGAGACTTGCCAAGCGGCCTTGGTTTACTATCGGCAGAGCGCCTGTCAAGTTTCGTATCATTTGGACTTCGTTTGATACTCCAACGGTTAACCGAGGGACCGAAAAGGCCTCGTGTGTGTTGCAGCCCAACACCCCTCCAATTTGGCCAAAAACCCATCAAACTCTGCTCCATGTCCTAGAGCGTTCGATCACGATCGCGTGGCCGAAAATTGCACCTCATTTGGACCCCCCTAGCTCCACTTATGCCTATAAATAGCCCCCCCGTTTTTGGATCTCGGATCTCTCCCCGTCCAACCCAAAAAAAAACATCTCCGCGCCGACGGACATGTCCGGAGCCTAGCCGGACACGTCCGCCGCCGCCCCGCGCCCAACCGGACGCTGCCACGTGGCACCGGCCACACCCGCCGCCGCCGGGCCCGAAGGCCCGTAGCCGGCCCCCGACGCCACCTCCGCGGGCCAGAGGAGACGCCCGCACCGCCGCCCTTCTCCTCCGACGCCCGCCGCCGCCCCGCCACCGCTCGCCGCCTCGCCGGGCCGGCGCCGCCCCACCGCCGCCGCCCGGAGCACGCCGAGCCGCCGCGGGCCACCCCCTCCGCCGGGCCGGAGCAAGCTCCACCGGCGCCCGGTCCTCTCCACCGACCCCGGCCTTCTTCCCCGTCGGATCCGGCGGGCAGCTACAGTAAATCCGGCGACCTCGGTTCCCGTGCCCGATCTGGATCTAGATCTGGAAATTGGACGGTTGACTTTCTCCTCCCGAAACCCTAATTTTTATGCATACTTTGACCGGCCGTGTCTCCGCATCCGTAGCTCCGTTTTGGGCATATAATATATCAAAATGTTCGCCTCGACGAGTACATCATTTCGTCCCATTGTATCATTTTCATTTGAGCTCATCTTTATGCCCAAAATGCTGTTAGAAGGAGGCTTCGTGAGTTAATTGTCAGATCTGCTAGTTCATCTTAGACTTTTGTCATTTTTTCCATGATTATTGTGTGCATACTATGCGTCTGAGTCCTTCATATGTTTTGTTAAGGATTTTGTCTTCTTTCCAGAGGTGCAACCCGTGCATTTTTAGGATGTGTGTGGTGACTTTTGCAAGCTTGCAAAGTGAGGCACCCGGGAAATCTGTTTTCAGGGACTTGGTTGTTTTCACCAAGTCTGGGATATTTTAGTTCATGATGCCATATGTTCAGCTTGTTTCCTAGTGATCCGTACCTCTTCTGAGGATGATCAGTAAAGGAGTTTTGTTAATCATGTTATGCTCTATCCATCCGTGTCTTTCTTTGCAATTTTGGATTACCCTAGCTTGAGTCAATCGAGCTCTACTTTTGTTTCGTGGTGAATCTGGGCAGATCGTCAACTTGTTTGCGATTTTGCCGATGTTATTGTAGTTGATCCGTGCATGTTATGCCATTGTTCTTGCCATGTCTAGCTAGAATTTTGTTCCTTCTTAAAGGATGTATGCTTGCCTTGCCATGACTTGCACCATAGTGAGTGCATCGAGCTCGTTTACATGCCTTCGTGAGTTATATTTCAGCATGTCTCAGTTTTCACTAAGTCTGAAAACTGATTGTGTTTTAGCTATGTTCGTGGGCCCGTTAGTATATTTTGTGATCCCTTTTGGCCCCAGGTCACTTTGGGACTTCTGTTAAGCTTGTTGAGTATCTCCATTCCATGTTCTTACTTGTCCTAATCAGGTCATGTATCATGTTTTTTTGCTGCTCCGAAGAGGGCTTCGTGATCTGAAATTTCAGACAAGTGTTAATTTCACTAAGTCTGAAATCTGTTTTGCATTTGCGTTTTTGCCATGCTTGTTTGAACCTCTTAATGGCTGAATTGGCCGTAGCTCAGTGCTAGTCTTTTGTTAAGCATCTTGTGTGCATCCCTGCCATTTATTTTGTTGTCATGTTTGGTGGTTGTAGCATGTTCATTTCGTTGCATTTAGATGCCTACTTGCTGTAAATCGCAGACCGGTGTCATTCTTAAAACGCTTGCCATTTCCAAACCGTAACTCTGATTGCGATGATCTTTATATCGTTTTCAAGCGATTTCATCTCATCTTTCCAGTGGCACCCTTGGAATTCCAAGTTGACGCCAGGTTCATGCATTCCCTGTCATATCTTGCATTTTGCATCCCGCATCGCATCCCGCATAGCATATCATCATTTCGTCATATTGCTTGTTCTTGCACGTGGTTGATTGTATCCTTGTTGCTTGTTTGTCTTGTTTGGGTAGAGCCGGGAGGCGAGTTCTCTACCGAGGAGCCCGTTGAGTTTGCTTCTGAGGATCCAGTCAACTCTGACAACTGTGCAGGCAAGATGATCATACCCCCGAAATCACTACTATCTTTGCTATGCTAGTTTGCTCGCTCTTGCTATGCCAATGCTACGATGCCTACCTTTTTCTTGTTAGCCTCCCAATTGCCATGTCAAACCTCTAACCCACCTTGTCCTAGCAAACCGTTGGATTGGCTATGTTACCGCTTTGCTCAGCCCCTCTTATAGCGTTGCTAGTTGCAGGTGAAGATTGGAGGCCGTTCCTTGTTGGAACATCTTTTTTTTACTTGTTGGGATATCATTATATTGCTATGTTATCTTAATGCATCTATATACTTTGTTAAGGGTGGAAGGCTTGGCCTCTCGCCTACTGTTTTGTTCCACTCTTGCCGCCCTAGTTTCCGTCATATCGGTGTTATGTTCCCAGATTTTGCGTTCCTTACGCGGTTGGGTTATGATGGGAACCCCTTGATATTTCGCCTTGATTATAGCTTGTCTAGCAATGCCCAAAATTGGTCTTACCATTTGCCACCTAGCCTTTTCTTTCCCTTGGGTTCTGCAGACTCAAGGGTCATCTTATTTTACCCCCCGGGCCAGTGCTCCTCTGAGTGTTGGTCCGAACTAGAGCCCCTTGCAGCGCCACCTCGGGGAAACTCGAGGGCTGGTTTTAGTTGTACGGATTGCTTATCTGAGTGTGCCCTGAGAAAGAGATATGTACAGCTCCTATCGGGATTTGTCGGCACATTCGGGCGGTGTTGCTGGTCTTGTTTTAACCTGTCGAAGTGTCTTGAGTTACCAAGATACCGAGTCTGATCGGAACGTCTTGGGAGGAGGTCTATTCCTTCGTTGACCGTGAGAGCTTGTCATGGGCTAAGTTGGGACTCCCCTGCAGGGATTGAACTTTCGAAAGCCGTGCCCGCGGTTATGGGCAGATGGGAATTTGTTAATGTCTGGTTGTAGATAAATTGAACCTTAATTAATTAAAATGAATCAACTAAGTGTGTTACCGTCATGGCCTCTTCTCGGCGGAGTCCGGGAAGTGGACACGGTGTTGGAGTAATGCTTGCGCAGGTTGTTCCTCTAGATTCTCGCTCGCGCCTTGCCTCCTCTTCTCGCTCTCCTTTGCACATAAGTTAGCCACCATATATGCTAGTCGCTTGCTACAGCTCCACATATTTTTTTGCCTTACCCTTCCTATAAGCTTAAATAGTCTTGATCGCGAGGGTGCGAGATTGCTGAGTCCCTGTGGCTCACAGATACTATAACTCCAGATGCAGGTCCAGGTGATTCCGCTCCAGGTGACGAGTACGAGCTCAAGTGGGAGTTCGACGAGGACTCTCAGCGATACTACGTTTCCTTTCCCGATGATCAGTACTGGTGCCCAGTTGGGGGTGATTGGGACCGTTGTCGCATGTTGGGTTCTTTTCTATTTTGGCGCCGTAGACGGGCCATGAGTGTTTGTATGATGGATGTTATTTATGTACTTTGATGTGACGTGGCGAGTGTAAGACAACTATGTATCTCCCCCTTTTATTATATATTACATGGGATGTTGTAATGATTGCCTGACTTGCGACATTGCTTTCAATGCGGTTATGTCTCTAAGTTGTGCCTCGACACGTGGGAGCTATAGCCGCATCGAGGGCGTTACAAGAGGCCTGACTACGCTCCTGTTCCTTGGTGTGGAGCACAGACTCAACCTCGCCCAGGCGCTTCCACAGATCAGCGGCAGCCTCTACCAAGATAGGGGAAAATAAAATGTCCACACTAACCAAACACAAGTAGTTGCCGGGAGATCCAGCCTGACTGCTCAGCAGTCGCCCCGAATCTCAAGGGATATACCCAGCGGGTGCGCTGACATGCCCCCGCGAGAAAGAAGACGGAATGCTTACTCCAGCTCAGATTCAGGTCAGTGGTCCGCTTGGCCAGCTCCTGGTTCTAGGAGTTGTAGGTGGCCGCGCGGATGTTGTGGTAGTCCTGCAACGAAGACAACAGAAGAAAAAACAAGTCAGCACTCAGAACTCAACTTGAAGTTCCGAGCCACCTGCTCAGCAGCCGGCCCGGAACTCGGGGGCTACACCAGTGGGTGCGCTGTTGCCCCCCGTAAGATTGCAAGAATTGAAAACAAGAAGTAATAAGCGAACCCGGTTGATCGCATGCGTTGCCAAGAACTCCTTAGTGTATTGCTAGAGAGCAGCGCCTTGGGTGTTGAACCGGCCCAGGACGTCCTGCACGGCCACGTTCAGGTCACCCGAGCCATCCCAGATGTCCAGTCCGGAGGGTGGCACTGGTGGCACCGGTGTCGAGCGCCGACGAGCCCGAGGCCCCGATCTCCATCGGCCTTGGCGCTGAGGCCGCCTTCACTGGGCGCTGGCGTGCTGAAAAGCGGACCGTGGGAGTCGCGCCCACCACCAACCCGCCGCAAGATGGCGGCACCGGCAACGCTTCACTACAAAGAAAAGAAACATCCATGACATTTTGGGCCGAACGAATTTTTTTCTGTCGTACTTATGACACTTCTATGATGATAATTGTGACAAAACACGGTATCATCATAGATGTGGTGGGGTCCTACTTCTATGACAAAAAATCATGACAGAAAATGGGCTTTCCGTCCTAGGCGGGCTGGAGACGCAACTGCATGACATTCTTTGGGCCGTCCAGGACGGAAAAAACCGTGGTAGAAGCGAGGGCGCGGAAAATATCGGGGAGTCCCCGGTTACGGTGGGTGGTCGGGGGCCGAGCGATGCGTGTTTCTCTCATACGTATGCGCGTGTGTGCGAGGCGTTGGGCTCTAACTGAACCTGAGTGAGGCGTTGGGCTCTAACTGAACCCGAGCAATTGCACTACAGGCTATGCGTTACTGAACCCGAGCGATCGATCGATGGCTGTTAACTGAACCCGATCGAGCGATTCCTTCACTACTGCTGCTAATTGAAGCCGATCGATGCTGCCTCTGGATGAAAAGTGAACGTTGCGGGGGGGGGGGGGGGGGGGGGGGGGGGGGGGTGGATGAACAGTTCTCGGTGGGGGTGGATGAACAGGACCCGTTGGTGTTGCCTCAGGATGAACAGTACCCCGATTGATCGAGCCGGTAGGGACTGGGTGAACAGGACCCCGTGGAGGGCAGGATGAATAGGACCACCCCGGGGAGGGCAGGATGAACAGTAGATAGTGGAGGGTAGGATGAACAGTAGCCCGTGGAGGGGTGGTTGAACAGGAGCCCATGGAGAGGGCTGGTTGAACAGTAGCCGGTGGAGTAGCGCGCGGTGGAGGCTGGATGAACATGAGCCCATGGATGAACAGTCGCAGGTGGAGGCTGGAGGATGTCGACGGTGGATGAACAGTAGCCCGTGAAGGCTAGAGGGGGTTGATGGTGGAGATGAATAGTATCCCGTGGAGTCCCGTTTTGTAGTACGCCACACCCCTGCCGATGAACATGACCCCTGTTTCGACCGTAGCGCTCCAACACAAGTCAGTTTCCTCCGTTTTGCGGTACGCCACGCCCCTCCCGATCAACAGGACCCCCGTTCCGACCGTAGGAGGTCCGCTTCCTCCGTTTTGCGGTCAGCCAGACCCCTCCCGATGAACAGGATCCCATTTCGAATGTGGCCGGTGGAACAAAAGGCCGCTTCCTCCATTCCGCGGTACGCCAAGCCTTGTTTCCATCGGCTGTTCTGTCCAAGCCCTCCCGATGAACACGATGACGCATTCCGTTCCGACCCAGCCGGTTGGCTCCCCATGAACACGACGACGACGTTGTTTCTCCGTTTCGACCCAGCCATGTACACGAGCCCTGGCTGTACGTATGCGCGAGTAGGCGTTCGAGACCCTGCCCATACGTACGTACTTGGTCGTATTTTCTTTCTTGCACACTGGCCGCTGTACATACGTGTACATGCTATGTGCGCGCCTCTACTACGGCACGTGCGCGCCTCTATATTGACCAGTATGTACGTACACGTTCGCGACCAGAATGACAACGCTACGTATGCTTTGACTAGGTGGGTCCTGACTATCAGGCACTTCCTTGTGTGCGAAGATGTAGCTGGTGGGTCCCAGCAGTCAGGGGGGCGAATCATTTTTTTGCACGGATGCACTTCCTTGCGTGTGAAGATGTAGCTGGTAGGTCCCAGCAGTCAGGGGGAAACGTTTTTTTTGCGAAATACAGTTTCCCGTCTGGTGGTCCCTGCTGTTAGGTGGAGGAATAATTATTTTGTGCGTAATACGAAGGCACTTCCTTGCGGGTGCCGTGGACCGAGCCTTCAGCCTATCCACGTACAGTACTATTCCGATGGAAGTAGTTCGTTGACCACGTTGACCATGCCGCGCCGAGAGCACCAGGGCGATGGACGACGACGAGGCCTAGGAAGGGGATGACGCAGAGCCGGGAAAGACGCGTCAGTGGAAGCCCGCGCGGAGAGGAGTATGAGGGTTCACTGGTTCGGCTATGGTGTGAGGCTGCCGTCGCCGCAGGGCCTGGCCAGCGGTGGGGACTGTAGGGGGCGGTGAGGCCTCTTTCGCAGCACAACCGAGCACGGGAGGCAGGAGCATGCGGCACGCCTGGCGCTGCTTTGGGCGGCTGCAGCAAGAAGACCAGAGGTTGAAGGAGCACTACGGCCGTTGGATGGACATCATATGGTCATTGGAGCTAGAATAGTTCATATTGACTAAGTTGACAAAGCACTCCGTCCCCATCAACTTAGTAGGTCCACAAGTCAGCCTCCCACCAAGGTGGGTCCCAACTAGCAGGGGGAGTATTCATTTTTTTGTGCGTAATAAGGAGGCACCTCCGGTGGATCCGAGCTGACAGCGGGGGGAACGTTTTTTTTTGTGAAATACGTTGGCCAGTCCTGTGGGTCCCAGCAGTCAGGGGGGAAACATTTTTTTGCCAAATACGGTGGCTCGTCCGATGGGCCCCTGTTGTCAGGTTAAGGAATAATTATTTTCCGCGTAATAAGGAGGCACTTCCTTGCGGCTGCCATGGACCCAGCTGTTAGCCTCTCCACGTACAGTACTCTTCGTATGGAAGTCGTTCCTTGCCCACGTTGACCACGCCGCACCGAGAGCACCAGGGCGGTGGACGACGGTGAGGCCTAGGAAGGGGACGACACGGAGCCGGGGAAGATGCGGCAGTGGATGCCCACGCGGAGAGGAGTACGAGGGTTCATTGGATTGCTGCGGTGTGAGGCTGCCATCGCCGCAGAATAACAGGGGGTCTGGGTGAGTAGAGGGATGGCCTGGCCAGCGGTGGGAGTAGTAGGGGGCGGTGAGCCCTCCGCCGCATCACAGCCGGCCACGGGAGGCAGGAGCACGAGGCACGATCGGCGCTAGTTTGGGCAGCTAGAGCAAGAAGACTAGAGGTTGAAGAAGCACTACGGCCGTTGGATGGACATAGTACGGGCACTGGAGCTAGAATCGTGCATATTGACTAAGTTGACAAAGCCCTCCATCCCCGTCAACTTAGTAGGCCCACAAGTCAGCCTGCCACTATACTAGGTCCTAGCTAGCAGGTGGAGTATTCATTTTTTTGTGCGTAATAAGGAGGCACTTCCTTGCGTGCGAAGATATAGCTGGTGGGTCCAAGCTGTCAGCGGCTGTAACTTTTTTTTTCACGAAATACAGAAGCCCTTTCGGTGGGTCCCAGATGTTAGGTGGAGGAATCATTATTTTGCGCGTAATAAGGAGGCATTTCCTTGCGTGTGGCCGTGGACCCAGCTGTCAGCCTCTCCACGTATAGTCCACTTCAGATGCATGTCGGTCGTTGACCACGTTGACCAGGCCGCACTGAGAGCACTAGGGCGGTGGACGACGGCGAGGACTAGGAAGGGAAAGACACGGAGGCAGGGAAGACTCGGCAGTTATCTCCCACGCGGAGGGGAGTACTACTGTACGAGGGTTTACTGGTTCGTCTGCCGTCGCCAGAGAATAACAGCAGGTGTGGGTGAGTAGAGGGATGGCTAGGCCAGCGATGGGAGTAAGATGGGGCGGTGAGGCCTGCGCGGCAGCACAGCCGGTCGTGGGGAGGAGAGAGCAGGCAGTCTCACCGGCGCTTGTTTGAGCGGCTGGAGGAGGAAGAGCAGAGATTGAAGAAGCACGACGGCCGTTGGATGGACATCCAACAGTCACTGCTTGTGCATCGACCTTTTTTTAGGAAAGCCTCAAATCTATGGAAAACATCATACAGCCCATCTACCATTATATCTAATAATTTACAACCCATTTGCGAATTCTTAAGGTTTTTTTGGAGACCATATTCTTTTTGTTAGCATTACAGCCCATATTGTGGCCACGGTTAAATTATTCGAAATTTTGCATATTTCGGTGCGGTCCGAACTATTTTTAATCCCGAAATTTCAAGTCCCATTCAAACTGATTTTAAAAATAAATGTATATCAATATAAAATCCAACAAATTGTCCATGCATAAAAATCAATGCAATTTAAAATCTCGAAATGAAAAAAAAGAAATTTGAAACTAATTGCCGGTTTGATGTGTTTTAAAAATGTACAGCTCATTTCTCATTACTGATAGGCCATTTTCTCGGCCAGCCGAATGAAGCTCTCCTCGTCTTGAAAGATTTGCAGCCCAACAGGCCTGACAAAGCGACTTACTTGTAAAATCACAAAAAAACTAGGCTGTCGCCGTGGACCCAGCTTTCAGCCTCTCCACGTACAGTAGTCTTCCGATGTTAGTCGGTCGTTGACCACATTGACCACGCCGCGCCGAGAACACCCAAGCGGTGGACGACAGCGAGGCCTTGGAAGGGGACGACGCGGAGCCGGGGAAGACGTGGCAGTGGATGCCCACGCGGAGAGGAGTACGAGGGTTACCTAGTTCGGCTGCGGTGTGAGGCTGCCGTCGCTGCAGAATAAGGGAAAACTTTGTTTTTGCCACTCTAGCTTTTGCCAATTTTGCTTATGCCACTCTAGAATTTGACATCTCACTCTTGCCACTCTTAGCTTTTGACAATATATCACTTTTGCCATTCCGTGGCAAAAACAAAATTTTCAGAGTGGC
Organism: Triticum urartu; assembly: GCF_003073215.2. Classification (NCBI taxonomy): domain Eukaryota; kingdom Viridiplantae; phylum Streptophyta; class Magnoliopsida; order Poales; family Poaceae; genus Triticum; species Triticum urartu. The sequence continues at coordinate 189,486,278 of NC_053022.1, forward strand.
AATTGTAATACATTGTGAAAAGCTAAGAGTGGCAAAAGTGAAATGGAAAATTATCGTTTTTGCCATGGAATGTCATTTGTGATGTATTTTCAAAAGCCAAGAGTGGCAAAAGTGAGATGCCAAATTTTAGAGTGGCATAAGCAAAATTGGCAAATTCTAGAGTGGCAAAAACAAAGTTTTCCCGCAGAATAACAGGGGGTGTGGGTGAGTAGAGGGATGGCCTGGCCAGCGGTGGGAGTAGGAGGGGGCGGTGAGTAGAGGGATGGCCTGCATTGGTATCAACGGCACCTGCAAACTGGTTTTGGAAGTAATCTGTGAGTCACGGGGACTCATCAATCTCACACCCGCGAGATCAAGACTATTTAAGCTTATGGGTAGGAAAGGTAGTGAGGAGGAGCTGCAGCAAGAACTAGCATATATGGTGGCTAACTTACGCAAATGAGAGCGAGTAGAGAAGCAAAGCACGGTCGTGAACTAGAAGTGATCCTAAAACTACTTACGTCAAACATAACACAAGAACCGTGTTCACTTCCCGAACTCCGCCGGAAAGAGGCCATCACGGCTACACACGCGGTTGATGCATTTTAATTAAGTTAAGTGTCAAGTTCTCTACAACCAGACATTAACAAATTCCCATCTGCCCATAACCGTGGGCACGGCTTTCGAACGTTCAAAACCCTGCAGGGGTGTCCCAACTTAGCCCATCACAAGCTCTCACGGTCAACGAAGGATATTCCTTCTCCCAGGAACACCTGATCAGACTCTGAATCCCGGTTACAAGACATTTCGACAATGGTAAAACAAGACCAACAAAGCCACCTGATGTGCCGACATCCTGATAGGAGCTGCACATATCTCATTCTCAGGGCAACACCGGATTGTCCTACATTCCGGTAGGCCAGCCCAGAGTTGCCCCTGGTGGCCACCGGCGGCTGACAGGTTCGGACCAACACATGGACAAGCACTGGCCCGGGGGGGGGGGGTTAAAATAAATATGACCCTTGAGTCTACAGAACCCAAGGGAAAAGACTAGGTGGCAAATGGTAAAACCAAGGTTGGACCTTGCTGGAGGAGTTTTATTCAAGGCAAACTGTCAAGGGGTTCCCATTATAACCCAACCGCGTAAGGAACGCAAAATCAAGGAACATAACACCGGCATGACGGAATCTAGGGCGGGAAGAGTGGAACAAAACACCAGGCATAAGGCCGATCCTTCCACCCTTTACCAACTATATAGGCGCATTAAAGTAAACAAGATATAATAATGATATCCCAACAATAATCATGTTCCAATAAGGAACAAACTCCATCTTCACCTACAACTAGCAACGCTATAAGAGGGGCTGAGCAAAGCGGTAACATAGCCAAACAACAGTTTGCTAGGAAAGGTGGGTTAGAGGCTGACATGGCGAATGGGAGGCATGATATAGAAAGTGGTAGGTATCGCAGCAAAGCAGTAGAGCGAGCAACTAGCAAGCAAAGATAGAAGTGATTTCGAGGGTATGGTCATCTTGCCTGCAAAGTTCTCTGAGTTGATGAAAGCCTGATCCTCGCAAGCGTACTCAACGGGTTCCTCGATCATGAACTCGTCTCCCGGCTCTACCCAAGGCAAGAACACAAGCAAAGGAAACCACAATCAACCACAGTACAATGCGCAAGCAACATGATGCAAAACATGACATGATATGCGGGATGTGCTATGCAATGCATATGCGTGCCCCCGAAGGAAAAGATTGAACCAGGCCTCAACTTGGCAAACCAAGAGTGCCGCTGGAAAGATGAGTTGATTTCGGTCGAAATCGACATAAAGATCACCGGAAACGGATGCACGGTTTGCAAATGGCAAGCAAAACAAGAATGGCACCATTCTGCGATTAACAGCACGATGCCGTCTAAACTGCAACAAGAAACTAAGCTAATGCACTCTAACATAGCAACAAGGCACATGGCAATGATCTACTCAAGAGGCTTTACAAAAGATGAACAATGAGCTACGGCTAAATCACAAAATAGCAGGTCCAAACAAGCATGGAAAAAGTGCAAAAGATATCAGGTTCACAGACTTTGTAGGAATTAACATCAGGAAGCAATGTTTAGAGCAAGATAACAACATTCTATATGAACATATAATAGCAAAACAAGGCATGGCATGACTCTACTCATAGCATATAACAAAAGTCCCTTACGTACCATAAGCGAAAAAGGATCAGAAGATAAGATGGCACCCATGTAAACATAGCAAGTTTCATTAACACATTCAGACTTAGCAGAAAACTGTCATGGCATAAACAGAATTATGAAGGCATGTTTGCGAGCTCGATGCACTCAACACAAGGCATTGCATGACAATATAATCATACTACCAGCAATAAGACATGATCAAGAAGCTGAACAAAGCAAGAACAAACTCAAAGCATGCATGGATCAACTACAACAACCTTGGCAAAATTGATTAACACGTAAACAATCTGCCAGGAACATTTTATAGCAAAAGTAGAGCAAGATTGAGTCATGCTAGGGAACTCTATAAATACAAACAGGGACATGGATGGATAGGGCACAACAATATGTCCAAATCATCCTTACTGAACATACTCAAAAGAAGCATGGATCTCATGTAGAAACATGAATACATGGCATAAAAATAACAGCAGACAAAGACTTAGTAGAAAAAAGCAATATCACGAGAGCTACTTTGCGTGCATGTTCTAGTCACCACATTGATCACAAAAATAAATGGCATACACCCCTGTAAAGATGGCATGGCATAGCCCAAAACACATGTAGGGCTCAAGGCCATATGGAGCACACAATAACCATTGCAAAAATGACAAATGCTCAAGATCTGTTAAGAATCAGCACCTAACATTTTATAGCACTCTAGCATCAATGATTTGGGAATAAAGATGGACTCAAACAAGCATGGCACAATGGAACTAAATCAAGAGCACAACATGATGAACATTTCGATATCTCATGCACACAAAACGGAGCAACGGTCATGAAGTTATGATGCGTTGAACAGGGGCATAGAATATCACAGGGAAAAGAATTAGAAGAAATTATACCCTCTGGAAACTGGACGGGGTGATGCGGGATGGAGTGGTATGGCTCGGGGACGAAGCGTTTGGATCGGGGGGTTTGTGGATCTGGTCCACCCGGACAGGATCTGGGACGAGGTGGAACTCCAGCGACGTGGGAACCCCAGCGAGGTGGCGGAGCTCGAGGCGCGGCGGCGGCGGCCAACGACGAACGGCGAGGGGGCGGAGCTTGCACGCGAGCGGCAGGAGGTGAGGTGCCGCGCCGGTGAGGGCCGAGCCGGTGCGGGCTGCGGGGTGCCGGGCGAAGACGATGGCGCGGGAGGCGAGGTGCTCCGGTGGCCATGGCGAGTCCCGCGAGGCTCCGGCGGGCGGCGCGCGGGAGTGGTGGAGATCCGGGCAGCGGGGCCAGCGAAGCCCGCGACAAGGTGGCGGCTGGTCGCCGGTGCGGTCCGGGCGGCCGGCAGGATGCGCGGGGCGGCGACAAGACTCCGGCGAAAGGGCGGTGCAAAATCCGGCGAGGGAGGCGGCAGGTTCGGGCAGATCGGGCCCGGTTCGGCCCAGCGCCGGCCGGACATGGGCTATGCGGGCCGCGGCGCGGTGGGGAGGCCGACGAAGATAGGTGGCGGTCGCGGGTTGGAGGAGAGCGGCGGCGGGGCGACGTGGCGGCCTGTGATAGGTCGGGGTGAGGTGGCCGGCGGACATGTCCGGCGGCGGAGTGGACATGTCCGGCACGCGGAGGAGGAAGATCTAGGGGTTGCACCGTGAAATTCGGAGGGAGACACACACACACACACACAAACACACATATATATATATATATTGGTAGAGGGAGCTAGGAGAGTCCAAATGAGGTGCGGTTTTCGGCCACGCGATCGTGATCGAACGGCCGAGAGGATGGAGGGAGTTTGGATGGGTTATTTGGCCACTTTGGAGGGGTTTTGGGCTGCAATACACACGATGCCTTTACGGTTCCCCGGTTAACCGTTGGAGTATCAAACGGACTCCAAATGACACGAAACTTGACAGGAGGTCTACCGGTGGTGTACCAAGGCCGCTTGGCAAATCTCGGCCCATTCCGAGAATGTTTAACACGCGCTCACGAAAAGAGACAAAAAGAGGGCGCCGGAGGACATAGGAGTGTCGGATCGCGAAACGGACAACGGGGAAAATGCTCGGATGCATGAGACAAACACGTATGCAAATGCGTTGCACATGATGACATGATATGAAATGCATGAAATGCAAAAAATGCAAAACGAAGACAAAACCCAACCACGAGGAAAACTCACAACACATCTCCGGAAAAGGCAAGAGTCAGAGCTACAAATATGGAAAGTTGTATCCGGGGCGTTACAACACTCCCCCACTATGAGAGGATCACGTCCCGAGATCTAGGATGGCACCGGAGGGGAAAGGAAGAGCAAGATAAGAGGTAAAACTAAGTTGCTTCTTTGGCAAATGAGTGAAACCAATGCACCTTGAGATGTTGAACAAATTAAAAGAAAGAATGCAACAGAGATGAACGAAGTTGTAAGCACTCCGTTAGGAAAGAGGAACAAGGAAGAGAAAATTCGGTTAGCACTCCGGTTGAAAAGATATGCAAGACTCGATAAGATGAGAAGGGCTTGAGGATAGGGCACAACACTCCGGTTAAATGGATAAGCATGAAAAGAACACGATCCTCACAACTCGAGATGATGAGAGAAAAGAGCACCACCACAATGCCTCCGTAAGAAGAAAGAATAGAATGAAATGAACGTACGGCAACAAGATCATGAGAGAGCACGCTTACAACAAATGCTAGAACAGAGTTGTTGGATTATCAACAACGAAAGTATAAGCTTGATGTGGGCTTATGGAAGACATCTCAAAATTATGAGGTGACAACCTGCCACTCACGGGGAAAAGATCTGATTGAGAGCTAGAAAAGATAGAAAGCTTCTTCCACCGAGGTGATAAGAAAACTTGGATCATAGGTAAACACCACAAGGAGCAATATTCCCAATGGAAAGCTTTAGGTGAAATCTATACCAAGATACTCCAACGCAGAGATTGATGGATTGAGAAGAGCTCACGCTCGAAGAAATTTATGGGTTTAACTATCTCATTCTTGACAACTTGCGAATCATGAAACATGAAAGAAAATGTCAAGAATGACATAACATCATCTCAAAAGATAAGATAGGAAGAACTGCACTTCAGATTGCAAGATGAAGAATGTTTGAACTCCTCAAAACAAGACATGTGTTAAACACCATGTTTATTTCAGAGTATATCTTGGCGGATCATAGCTTCGAGAGAAAACTTGAAGAACAATTGAAGAATGAAAAGAATCCTTGACGAACCACCATGTTGATCCTCCGTGAAGAACTCTGGTAATAAAAGAATGATCAAACGAAAGGAAAGAGAAGTTGAAAACACAAGGTGAATCCTTGCAATGATTAGATGGATCTTCACAACGAGATAAAGCGGAAAACTTGAAACTCCGGAAAAGAAAGATGAACAAAAGAAATCAAGAATTTTGATGAACCTCCGGAATAAGGAATTGAATCATTTGGATGAGACAAGAATAAGAATTACATTATTCTTATCCTTCATCAATTTAAATTGATGACAAGCAATGGATTTGACATACTACTTATACTCGTAGAAAGGATTAAGATAGATATGGCGCAAACTTGAGAAGGTCTTCAATAAGCCGTCGGTAGGATTGGAAAGAACAAATGAATTAATATGATAACGAAGGAAGAGAAATCTTGAACGAACCACCGTAAGGATTGAAAATGAAAGTGGCAAAGGTACAAATCACCGGGAAGAATTAAAATTGAAAGAAGATACTTGAGGGAAAATAGATACACGAGAACAAAGAGATCACGAGCTGAATAGAGAATACTTTAGCGATGCACCGGTAAGACTTGGAGAACGAGAGCTGAAAGCTGGAATGAATAATTTTGAGATGATGGCCTTCTAAGAATAAAACTGAAAGACTCCTTAATTGCTCCGGATGGGTAAAAAGAATTC